>NC_137108.1:49463686-49516186 GCF_949357685.1 Gobio gobio
AATACTACAATATCACAGCTATAATTATAGCACACCAACTCCCTGTAAACCGTGTGTGTGTGTGTGTGTGTGCGCGTGCGCGCGTGGATCCTAGACATACTGCCAGTCTCTGTTCAGGATTGGTAATTGGTGGTCTTCTTTTTAATATGTGGCTCCAGTATCTCTAGCAAAGCATAAAACGGAGCCACTGACATTCAACTTTGAATCGGTCTGGATAATCCCGCAGCTCCTTGATAAGGAGGTGGAAGACGGCATTTTGTGTTGTTTTGTGTTTTTTTTCATAACACATTCATAAATACGCATCGGACTCAGTGTGCAAGGTCTCTGTGCGTGACGAATTTTTCGGATCACGAATACGAAAAAACGCATGCGAAAATTTCGGACTCAGTGTGCAAAGGCCTTAATTGACATAACGTGAGGTCGAATTTATTATTTGACGTGCGAAAATTTCGCATGCGAATTTCGGACTCAGGGCCCTATTTTAACGATCTGAAGCGCAAGTGTCAAAGCGCGAAGCGCAAGTAACTTTGTGGGCGGGTCTCGGCGCTGTTGCTATTTTCCCGGCGGGATAAATGGCTCTTGCGCCCGGCGCAAATCTAAAATGGGTTGGTCTGAAGTAGCTTCATTATTCATAGGTGTGGTTTGGGCGTAACGTGAATAAACCAATCAGAGCGTCATCCAACATTCCTTGTAAAAGCAGGTGCGCAAGTTCCATTATGGATTGCTATTATTATGGCGTATTTACCAGGCGCACGCCAGGAGCGGTTCACAGCTGAGGAGACTGATGTTCTTGTAAGAGCAGTGAAAGACAGAGAAGTGAAGTTGTATGGGGATGGGAGAAACCCACCCAAAATAGCGTCGGTTAAACAGGCGTGGGAGGAAATAGCCACAATTGTTTCATCAGCTGGCATCCCCAGGACGTCGCACCAGTGCCGCAAGCGCTACAATGACATCAGAAGACGGGGACAGTCCAAGCTTGCCAGCATCAATCGGGCACGCCGTGTAACGGGAGGTGGATCTGCCTCTACTCAGGACCTGACGCTAGCAGAGGACATCGCTGCGTCCACCCTCACCGATTTTTTTTCCTGGTTCTTGACGGACAAACCAATTTGTTAGATGTCCTTATATACATATATGTCTTGCCAGAAGTTGCCACTATTGGGCAAACAGGTCTCCTTAATTATTAGACTACAATTAGCCTGAATAATTTGTAAGCTAGCTTTATGCCTATTTTTTTCACATCTTCGTGGCACACCACAATGATTTCCGTCATCTCATGTGTTAATATTTTTTAGTGTAACAATTTATGATTTGCAAAAATAACTGTTGCATCTGTGTAGATTACATGAGCAAAGTGTATGCGCGTTGTGCATGCTATACATTATGGTCAAGCATGCGCCCTTAAAATAGCATAATGAACAACGCGCAACGCGCCACTGACTTTAGACTAGGTTTTTTCTGGTCAGTGGCGCAATTGTTTAATGGAACAGCAAAATAGCACCAGGGATTGTTTGCGCCGGAACACGCCTCCTTTTTTGCGCTGAACCGCCCAGGTAGCGCAAGTTCATTCACTAGTTTAGCGACGTGCTTCTGTGGAGGGAAAAGCGCGCTTTGCGCGGGTGCAAAATAGGAATGACACATGCGTCGGTGTACAAAGTCAATTGCGCTGGGTGCAAGATAGGGCCCTCAGTGTGCAAAGGCCTTTACAAATATAAAAAAATTATGGCGCATTTCCGGCAAAATCCAGCAAAACGCTCCACTCATGAACCGCTCACACTCACCGGTAAAACTACGTTCACTCATATCCCACTCCGACATGACGTGCTATGATTGTTGCAGCCATTAAGGTATTTATTTTTATATTTATGTTTAAATATTATAATGTGGGTTTTTTATGTCTATGTTGTTGATCTGTCTCTCTATGTCGATTATGAAAAGTGAACAGCATGAGATAGGACACATCATAAGATGAATGGAGTTGATCAGACATGATTCATTGACCACTTCATTAAGTTTTGTTTTGGATAAATTGTATCTTAATTTTAATCAATGTTTCATCAGCCAATTGGGGCATTCTGGGTTGAGCGAGCGGAGCTTAATTGGTCAGTATTATTAAATTGCAGACAAAGATTTTGGATAGCTAGGTTGGTGCGGTAGAGGGCCCAACATCATTTTCTTTCATTGGGCCCAAAATTGCTAGCGGCGCCCCTGTATATATACACTGTGTATACATATATATACTGTGTTTGACCCCCTTTCGCCTTCAGAACTGCCTTAATTCTACGTGGCATTGATTCAACAAGGTGCTGAAAGCATTCTTTAGAAATGTTGGCCCATATTGATAGGAGAGCATCTTACAGTTGATGGAGATTTGTGGGATGCACATCCAGGGCACGAAGCTCCCGTTCCACCACATCCCAAAGATGCTCTATTGGGTTGAGATCTGGTGACTGTGGGGGCCATTTTAGTGCAGTGAACTCATTGTCATGTTCAAGAAACCAATTTGAAATGATTGGAGCTTTGTGACGGTGCATTATCCTGCTGGAAGTAGCCGTCAGAGGATGGGGACATGGGGCTCATAAAGGGATGGACATGGTCAGAAACAATGCTCAGGTAGGCCGTGGCATTTAAACCATGCCCAATTGGCACTAAGGGGCCTAAAGTGTGCCAAGAAAACATCCCCCACACCATTACACCACCACCACCAGCCTGCACAGTGGTAACAAGGCATGATGGATCCATGTTCTCATTCTGTTTACGCCAAATTCTGACTCTACCATCTGAATGTCTCAACAGAAATCGAGACTCATCAAACCAGGCAACATTTTTCCAGTCTTCAACTGTCCAATTTTGGTGAGCTCGTGCAAATTGTAGCCTCTTTTTCCTATTTGTAGTGGAGATGAGTGGTACCCGGTGGGGTCTTCTGCTGTTGTAGCCCATCCGCCTCAAGGTTGTGTGAGTTGTGGCTTCACAAATGCTTTGCTGCAGACCTCGGTTGTAACGAGTGGTTATTTCAGTCAAAGTTGCTCTTCTATCAGCTTGAATCAGTCGGCCCATTCTCCTCTGACCTCTAGCATCAACAAGGCATTTTCGCCCACAGGACTGCCGCATACTGGATGTTTTTCCCTTTTCACACCATTCTTTGTAAACCCTAGAAATGGTTGTGCGTGGAAATCTCAGTAATTGAGCAGATTGTGAAATACTCAGACCGGCCCGTCTGGCACCAACAACCATGCCACGCTCAAAATTGCTTAAATCACATTTCTTTCCCATTCCAGACTGATCTCATGAAATGGCGTATGTATGACACGCCAATTCGCTATGCCATTTTGGCGTGCTATCAAGACGCATAATCGCTTTTTAGCGTGTTTATCAACGGCGTTTCATTCTATCCCCCTACACTGCTCCTACCCCTAAACCTACCCATCACACACACACACACACACACACACACACACACACACACACACACTGCCCCTAGACCTACCCATCACAAGAAACATTCTGCATTTTTACATTTTCAAAAAAACATAATTTAATGTGTTTATAAATCCATTTACATTCACGCGGAATCACACGGCATAGACATACACGCATAGATTATGGTTCGTATCGGCGTACACATACACGAGGAATGACATGGCATAGACATACACACGGATAGCTCATAATGCGTACAGATAACACGCCATTTGGCTTTAGAAAGTGGCGTGTATGTTTACGCAAAGTCATGATGCCATGTTGCCCATTCTGACATTCAGTTTGGAGTTCAGGAGATTGTCTTGACCAGGTTCACACCCCTAAATGCATTGAAACAACTGCCATGTGATTGGTTGATTAGATAATTGCATTAATGAGAAATTGAACAGGTGTTCCTAATAATCCTTTAGGTGAGTGTTTATATATATATATATATATATATAATTATAATATTATATCGTATTTATTATATATATGCTATACCAACATGTTTTAAATAAATTTGATAGAAATGAACACAGTTTTAAAACTCAAATCTCATCTTTTGCCTGGTTTGATGTAAGTAAAGCAAAAGAGTTATGCAGAATAAAGTGAAGATTTAACAGCTTGTCAGTCTTTCTCTCACACAGAGTTATCTCATGACTTCAGATATGGAAGACTATTGACCGCATTTATGAGAATTTGATGGTGTTTTTTGTCCTTTTAGGAGCTTGACAGACGACCGCATGCCTTTAAGAGAAAAAAGAGCAGATGGACATCCTGCAGAATATCTCCTTTTATGAGTTACACTTCCATACAGCTCCTTGTATGTGGATCTCAAAGGCCTGTTACCTCCATCACTGACTGTGGGATGTATTACAGCCTCGGTGAGGAGGGTTGACTGGACAGACTGAACTCAAGCGCAGGGTTTTATGGATGAATTCCCAAAGGGCCATTAAACACCAGCCTTTTCAAAAGTACAGGTTACCTACACACACCTTCTGTAAACTCCAGCAGAACAAAAGCACCCAGCAATTAATGCATATCATCATTATTTCTCTCAAACAAAGCCTGATAGAGGCTTGATGTTCATTTTAACATGCGTCCTCCTCAACCCCAGCCATATAAACCTCTGCCAAAATAAGAACGCCCATGTTTCTATTAAAAATACCAGAGAGCGGATTTCATGGGGCTTATGTGTTCAGTCATGTACAAAGAAACCTGTATTAAGAAAGTCTCCTGAGGCGTTTTGCGGGTAATGTGCTCATTTGAGATCGTTCCAGACCCTACGGACAAAGGAAAATGCCTGCCTCTCTCAATACACACACACACACACGTCGTACGCTAGAGAAAATGTTTACTTTGAGTAATGACTGAACAAAGCCATAAAGAGTACGTTAATGAGTATTACAATAATCGTGTATGGTTTTGTTAGTTTGCAGATGCATTATTTACCTGCGCTGGAGTCAGTGTGTCTGGAACCACGAGAAATCATTGTGGAAATAACAAGCAATAAAGCACCTCAGGCTGTGCATTTACCAGAGCTCTGAGTGGCTTTTTCAATTCATAAAGCAATGGCAAAAGCAATATCAGTAGTGCCGTTCATTGTCCAAAAAATAGGTTGCTCCCATATAATGCATGCAAAGCATCACTGGGTGTAGGAAGAAGGTGGATAGGGATCAAAATGGTTTTATTATGCGATCTGAGCACAAGGTGGCGCTCTTACTCTGCCAGTGTGTGAGTCCTCCTGTGGTGGGATTGAGTCGGGAGATGAGGTGAGACCGCAGGCCTGGGATGAGCCGGATTCAGGATGTAAAGGAACGGCTCTTTCAGTTCATCAATCTGAACGTCCCACAGGACACGTTATTGAGATGACAGGAAGAGGAATTTACTGAGTTGTGACGAAACAAATGATGACATTATTAATTAGTTTTACTGCATGTATATGCAGAATATATTAAAGAACTGATTATACATTGTTTACTTTCGAGAATCTCTAATGTTTAATATTGTCAAAACATTTTAATGTCCATCACAGAAATCTTTACAATATAATAAATATTATTGACAAATATATAATATATATCAAATATAATTAATTAAATAAAAAATAAAGATAAATATATGATATTATAAATATTATTTTTTGATATATTTATGTATTTAATGCAATTAAATTATATATAATTTTTTTTATATATATATATATATAATCTATTTAATTAATATATAAAGTGTGTGTGTGTGTGTGTGTATAAATTATATTTATAATACAATTCATTTAATTAATTTCAATAACATTCATAATACAATATATTTATTAATTTATTTTGTAATTATATATAATGTAGTTATATAAATATATGAATAAATATATTGTTTAGATTTATTTATTTAATTAATTTATATATATAATTTAAATTAATGAATTGAATAAATATATAAATATAATATAATATTTCTGTCAATAATATTTGTTATATTGTAAAGATTCAAAATATTTATTTATTTAATGAATTAAAATGTTATATATACATCTATTTAATGTTTATAATACAATATATTTATCAATTTATATTGTAATTATTGACAGAAATATAATTAATAAAATAAATAAATATATTATAAATATTATTTTTATATATTTATATATTTATTTAATGAATGTAAATTATATATATATTAATTAAATAAATAAATACATACATATAAACAATATTTATAATATATTTAATTATTTATTAATTTATTATTTATTTATATATATTTACAATATATATAATTACTAAATAAATTGTAATTAATTAAATGAATAAATAAATTGTATTATTAATATTATTATACTCACACTCACACACAATTTAGATTATACATTTATAGATACAGTATTGAATCTATTCAAATTTCAATATTTATATTATAATATTATCAGAAATTAAAATAAGTAATTATTTTGCCAGTATTAAACTTGAGATTTAAACTTGATAAAAGACATTAAAGTAAACCCAATGTATAATCAGTTCTTTAATATATGCTGCATATCGGGGAATAAATACACGTAATTAGTTCAAATTAATAATCTCATTATTTGTTTAATACCTTCATATTATCATTTCAAACATTAAATATGAATATAATCTGGAAGTAGCTCATATGTTGTGTATTGAATAGCAAGTTTAAGGGTAGGTTATAGTTAAAAAATAGGTTATTATTGAAAAAAGTTATTTAAAACCACACTTACAGAAGTTATTTAATTCTACTCAGTTCAGTTCTGAATCCTGTTTTGCCGCTTCAATTCAAATTCACAAAAATTGTAAAAGTAATGTAAAAGTAATTCTCAGTTTAATGTGGACTTGTGCACAGGCTTTGACAAATGCTTGAACTATAGAGACACAGCAGAACTGAAGACACACATCAGCGGGGCTGGTTTCTACACCTCTCTTCTACAGGATGAAAGCAGCCATCGACGCTAATGTGGCTCTTTGGAGAGAGAAATGAAAGGTTCTTACCAGGCAGACTTTGCTCTGTTGTCTCTCGGGAGGAATGAATCTGTCACTGCTGTCACTGTTACTTGATTTTATGAGATAATGCCTCTTTCCCCCCCAAACAGCTCCAACATAAAAGTGCTGGAAGGGAATTTTTATGGATCAGCTTGCAGAAAATGTCCCTCCTGCCTGACGGATATCAGTGGAACAGGCGTCCTGAGAAATCACACCTGTCTGTGACAGAACCAGACTCTGTAAAGCTCACAAAACAACATTATTGTTTAGCCAATCACAGGAGTCCGAGGCACTTTCTGCCTGTCAGTCATGTTGAGTGTTCAGGCTTGGGTAATGCACACTCCAAAAAACACTGGGTTGTTACGTCTGACCCAGGAGTTGGGTTACACAAAAACTACCCAAACACTGGGTTGTTACGTCTGACCCAGGATCTGGGTTACACAAAAACTACCCAAACACTGGGTTGTTACGTCTGACCCAGGATCTGGGTTACACATAAACAACCCAAACACTGGGTTGTTACGTCTGACCCAGGATCTGGGTTACACATAAACAACCCAAACACTGGGTTGTTACGTCTGAACCAGGATCTGGGTTACACATAAACAACCCAAACACTGGGTTGTTACGTCTGACCCAGGATCTGGGTTACACAAAAACTACCCAAACACTGGGTTTTTACGTCTGAACCAGGATCTGGGTTACACAAAAACTACCCAAACACTGGTTTGTTACGTCTGACCCAGGATCTGGGTTACACAAAAACTACCCAAACACTGGTTTGTTACGTCTGACCCAGGATCTGGGTTACACAAAAACTACCCAAACACTGGTTTGTTACGTCTGACCCAGGATCTGGGTTACACAAAAACTACCCAAACACTGGGTTTTTACGTCTGAACCAGGATCTGGGTTACACAAAAACTACCCAAACACTGGTTTGTTACGTCTGACCCAGGATCTGGGTTACACAAAAACTACCCAAACACTGGTTTGTTACGTCTGACCCAGGATCTGGGTTACACAAAAACTACCCAAACACTGGTTTGTTACGTCTGACCCAGGATCTGGGTTACACATAAACAACCAAACACTGGGTTGTAACGTCTGACCCAGGATCTGGGTTACACAAAAACTACCCAAACACTGGTTTGTTACGTCTAGGGTTGGGAACCGAGAACCGGTTCTTATGCAGAACCGATACTGATTTTTGAAAAATACCAGAACCGCGCGAAATTCCTAAGTTTCGGTTCCGAAAACGGTTCTCGTGCAATGTGTGTGTGAAGCGCTGGTAGCGTATCCTTTAATAGCGAGCGACAGCTCACCTCATCATGAATATTAATTACGTTGCCTGCCGCTTTCAGGAGTGTAACCAATTAACGCAGTTCAGCACTGAAAGCCCTCGCACTACACATTCACGGTTTTGCGTCAGATATTTTTGCATGGTGAAGAGAAAGTCACAAGTATGTAGACATCTCAAGTCTCCCGGAAGTTCCGGGAGTCTCCCGCATATTCATAGCGGCTCCCTGATGCCCGCAAATTAGTTAAATTCTCCCGCAATCTAGAGCAAGCGAGCAAGAGCGCGCATGCGAGACACAGACTGTGTACGCGCGCACGGCAGAGAGGGAGAGAGAGCGAGAGACCTTGCGTGTGTGTGCTAGTGTGCACCTAATGAAGCGCATGTAAGACAGAGGGCATCCTGATTGGCCTGTTTCGGTAAGTCAACCAATCAATTGTCAGTGTGGGCGGGCTATACTAATTAATAAATATAACTAATAAATATAATTTATAACTTGGTTTTATTCAGAGAAGAGAAAATGTAATAATAAGACAATTTCAGAGAGAAAATGTAATAAGACAATTTCAGAGGTGTTCATTTGAATTTATGTCCATAAATTCCTTTTTTTGTTTTGTTGCAAGAATGGCTTACTGTAATACTGTAATATGTTCAATACAGGACTTTTTTGGATATTGCCAAACTGTAAATTAATTTGAGAGCAAGTAATAAACACAAAAAGGATTGTTCGAGTTGCATATTGTGCCTTTTCCTTTACCACTATTTGTTTAATAATTTTAATGGAACCGGAATCGGAACCGGAATCGTTAGGCGGAACCAGAACCGGAACCGGAAAATTTCTCACGATTCCCAACCCTAGTTACGTCTGACCCAGGATCTGGGTTACACAAATCTACCCAAACACTGGGTTGTTACGTCTGACCCAGGAGTTGGGTTACACAAAAACTACCCAAACACTGGGTTGTTACGTCTGACCCAGGATCTGGGTTAAGAACTACCCAAACACTGGGTTGTTACGTCTGACCCAGGATCTGGGTTACACATAAACAACCCAAACACTGGGTTGTTACGTCTGACCCAGGATCTGGGTTAAGAACTACCCAAACACTGGGTTGTTACGTCTGACCCAGGATCTGGGTTACGAACTACCCAAACACTGGTTTGTTACGTCTGACCCAGGATCTGGGTTACACATAAACAACCCAAACACTGGGTTGTTACGTCTGACCCAGGATCTGGGTTAAGAACTACCCAAACACTGGGTTGTTACGTCTGACCCAGGATCTGGGTGACACAAAAACTACCCAAACACTGGGTTTTTTACGTCTGACCCAGGATCTGGGTTAAGAACTACCCAAACACTGGGTTGTTACGTCTGACCCAGAATCTGGGTTAAGAACTACCCAAACACTGGGTTGTTACGTCTGACCCAGGATCTGGGTTAAGAACTACCCAAACACTGGGTTTTTTACGTCTGACCCAGGATCTGGGTAACACAAGAACTACCCAAACACTGGTTTGTTACGTCTGAGTTGCACAAAAACTACCCAAACACTGAAAAAATAACCCAAAAGGCTCAACTGCCTTCTACCCTATTTGGGTAGAAAAAATAACCCAAGCGTTTTTAGAGTGCAGCCTTTCTAAAATATTGACAAAAATAAACACAATGTTTTAATTGAATGTTATTTAAATATATGGTACACCCCACAAATTACATATACTGAGAAGGAACATTTAGCATAAAATGAAGCAGATTTTTATCTTGCATAAATGAATTAAACCTTATTTTAATGACAAATAAGTGAACACTTCCCCCACAAATTCCCCTGTTATTAATGATAATAATTATTACACAAAATGCTAACCAGCATTATTTAAAGACACTATAATAGAAAGGACTGTGATGTATGAACTTTTCATATTAATCATGATTGTTTTCTGCTTTGCAGTGATGAAATATGGGGGGACGCAGTCGCAGCGACACTGAGATGTTAAACTTTTAGTCTCTGATTCATGATTGTTTCAGTAAAGCCTCCTGAGTGAAACCATCATTTTATCCAGGCGGACGTTTGTTTGCTTTGAAATTGCTTTTTATGTGCTGTCGGCGTGACGGAGCATCTCATTTCTGCTCTGGTGAGTGTGAAATAGAGAAATATTTGCAATATTTTCAATTTTCAGTTTTGATGGATTTCAGTGTTTAAGGGTAAAGTGATTTCAATGTATAATGTGAATTCCAGTATGGTTACCCAAAAACATGAACTCAATATATGTAATGCAATTTCAAAATAATATTTTTTTTTGGTAATTTTCTTAAAGGGATAGTTCACCCAAAATGAAAATTAGCCAATAATTTACTCACCCTCAACTCATAGGCGTATATGACATTCTTCTTTCAGACGAATAAAATCTGAGTTGTATTACAAAAGTCCAGGCTAATCCAAGCTTAAGAATTAAATTCATTGTTGCTCTGTTTTTGAAGTCCATAAAAATGCATCTGTCCGTCATATAACTGCTCCACGCGGCTCTGGGGTGTTAATAAAGGCTTTCTGAAGCTTCTGAATTTACGCGTTTGTGTAAGAAAAATATCCATATTTAAAACTTTATCAAGTAAACTTTCGGCCGACCGTCAAAACAGAGCAACTATAAATCCAATTCTAATGCTTGGATTAGCCTGGACTTTTGTCTCAGATTTTATTAGTCTGAAAGAAGAATGTCATATACACCTCAGATGAGTTGGGGGTTAGTAAATTAGGGGCTAATTTTCATTTTTGGGTGAACTATCCCTTTAAAACAAGTTAGAGATGGATTGAAATGATACTACAACTTATAAAATATCAAAAATAATGCAAAAATACACAAATATTGGTTAAAATAAATCATTTTTAGGTGTATCGCATTAACTACACACGGCTTCAAAACTATAAATTGGCACAATACTAATTGTGCACAGAATTTATTAAAAATAAATTAAACATAGTTTGTTATTGTGTTACGTAATGCAATGATATCCAGCACTTTTAAAGGGTTAGTTCACCCAAAAATGAAAATAATGTCATTTATTACTCACCCTCATCTACCCGTGAGACCTCCGTTCATCTTCGGAACACAAATGAAGACATTTTTGTTGAAATCGATACTCGGTTACTTAACGTAACCTCGGTTCTCTCTAGAAGAGGGAACGAGTATTGCGTAAGTTCCTTACGCTACGGGAAAGTATTCTTTCTTCGAGATTTCTGAAAAACCCAAAATTATCCTTAATTTTGTAACATTGTCAACGCAGTGCGGCAGCCTGGCAGACCATAGCAGGCTATTCCAGCGTGCTATTGGCTGCTCTGCTGGCAACTGCAGCAGCCTATCGGTGAGCCCGCGTGACGTGGCGACCAATGAGGGCGCTTCGCGCCCACCTGGCTTCATTTGCCTACAGGTGGGGCGTGGCCACGTGTATATAAGCAGTGCTCACGGGCTGCATATTCGGTTTTCGTAGTTCTGAAGCATAAAAGCCCGCGGGGCGCACGGCAAGGAACGCAATACTCGTTCCCTCTTCTAGAGAGAACCGAGGTTACGTTAAGTAACCGAGTATCGTTCTCTTACGAGAGGTTCTCTCGTATTGCGTAAGTTCCTTACGCTACGGGAACATATTGTCAACGCCGTGCGCGCCTCGCATACAGCATATGTATCCCAGGGAACCGGGGACCATAACACTGCTCGGGCAGGGTGGCCGGTAAGGAAAACGGGCCACCACATATACAGACACTTCATTCGAACTGACGGGTGGTTACGACGGGTGGTTACAACACCCTGTCCCATGAATGAGGGAACGGCACCTGCCGGTCTCCTTCAAATTCACCACACCTTGTCTCCTGAATGAGGGAGCGGCAACGCCGGTCGCCTTCAAGTTCACAATATCTTGTTATATGAGTGAGGTAACGGCACCGCCGGTCACCTTCAAACTCACAACAGCTCGTCTCGTAAATGAGGGAACGGCACCGCCGGTCTCCTTCAAATTCACAATGAGCCTAGTACCGAACTTACTACCAGTATGTGAGCTATGTCTGCGCAGAACCACTGGGCAGAACCAACAGCCCTATTGAACTGATAACACTTTCGCCTGTAAGGCAGGAACTTCCAGATTGTAAAATCTCACGAACGTAGACGGGGAGGCCCAGCCTGCCGCCATACAGATATCGTGGATGGAAATCCCTCTGGCCCAAGCCCACGAAGAGGCCATGCCTCTGGTGGAGTGTGCTCTGACACCTAGCGGGCACTGCAGGTGTTTGGAAGCGTATGCAGCTGCAATCGCGTCCACTATCCACCTGGACAGGGTCTGTTTCGAGGAGGCGAGACCTTTAGTGCGCCCACCAAACGAAACAAATAGCTGCTCAGAACGCCTGAAGGCGGCGGAGCGTGTGACATAAACCCTCAATGCCCTGACAGGGCAGAGGAAATTGCCACCGTCCCCCTCATCGGATGCTGGCAGAGCCGAGAGGGAGATAATCTGCGCCCTGAAGGGAGTGCCAATCGCTTTGGGGACATAACCATGCCTCGGTCTGAGAATGACCTTAGAGTCATTAGGACCGAACTCCATACACGTCGGGCTCACTGAGAGCGCGTGTAGATCCCCCACGCGTTTCACTGAAGCCAGAGCTATCAGAAACGCGGTTTTTAGCGAAAGGAACCTTGGTTCCACAGTCTCGAGCGGTTCAAAGGGATGAGCCTTCAGGGCCTCTAGGACCAAGGCCAGATCCCATATAGGAACCGACGGGGGCCGCGGGGGATTCATCCGTCTGGCTCCTCTGAGGAAACGGATGATGAGCTCGTTCCTTCCTAGCGTGCTACCTAGCGTCGTCTGAGCGTACACTGCTATAGCCGCCACATACACTTTGAGCGTGGAAGGGGACCTGCCCCGTTCCAAAAGCTCTTGGAGGAAGGAGAGCACCCGCTGGACCCCACATTGCTGTGGGTCCAATCCCTTGGAAACACACCACTCAGTGAACACCGACCACTTAGAACTATATAACCGCCTCGTCGAGGGGGCTCTAGAGTGTGAAATCGTGTTCATAACCCCTTCGGGCAGGTCAACGGGTATCCGTTGGTCATCCATACATGCAGAGACCATCGCTCTGGATGGGGATGCCAAACTGACCCTCCTGCTTGAGAGAGAAGGTCTGCTCTCAGCGGAACTGGCCAGGGGGGTGAGTGCGACAGCTTCACCAGCTCTGGGTACCAAATCTGGTTCTCCCAGCGCGGTGCTATAAGGAGCACCGGACGGCGCGTTTCCCTGATTTTCGCTATGACCTGGGGCAATAGGGAGATCGGCGGGAAAGCATACAGCGGGAGGCTGGGCCAAGTTTGGGACAGCGCATCCTCGCTTTTGGACAGAAACGTCGGGCAGCGGGCGTTCTCTTTTGTTGCAAAGCGGTCGAGCTCCGCTCTGCCGAACAGGCGCCATACCAGCTGGACTGTCTGGGGGTGCAGGGACCATTCTCCTGGGAGAATGAGGCCCCTGGACAGCTTGTCCGGGCCCACATTGAGGTGGCCCGGCACGTGTGCAGCTCTCAGCGAGCGCAGCGAGCTGTGTGCCCACACGAGCAGGCGTTCTGTCAGATTGCCCAGACCTCTGGACCTGACACCGCCCTGCCGGTTCACGTAGGACACCACTGTGGTGTTGTCCGACCGGACTAACACATGGTGTCCTCGTATAAGCGGGAGAAACTGCCTGAGCGCGTTCTCTACCGCTATCATCTCCAAACAGTTTATGTGTAGGAGTTTTTCCTCGCTCGACCAAAGGCCCGAGGCTGATCTGCCCTCGAAAACGGCGCCCCAACCCGTGGTGGAGGCGTCCGTCGAGATGACCTTGCGGTGTGAGATGGCTCCCATCGTCACTCCCCTCTGGTACCAGTCGGCTACTAACCAGGGCTCTAGGGCTGACACGCAGCCCTGAGTCACTCTGATCCTGAAGCCACCGGACGCCCAGGCTCTGTGAGGCACTCGGGCGTTTAACCAGCATTGCAGCGGGCGCATGCGCATTAAGCCCAGCTGGAGCACAGCCGCAGCTGAGGCCATACGTCCCAGCATCCTCTGAAAAAGCTTGAGAGGTGCGATTTTGCCCGGCCGGAAGTACGCAGCCATGCGCCGAACTTGGCGCACGCGATGGGGTGACAGGCGGGCTGACATTGCCACAGTGTCCAGATTCAAACCCAGGAATGAGGTTGATTGCGTGGGCACTAATGAGCTCTTGGTCCAATTGACCGTGAGCCCTAGGCTGTCCAGATGGCTGAGCAGCATTGCCCTGTGGGCGAGGAGCTCGGCCTCCGACTGCGCCAGGATGAGCCAATCGTCCAGATAGTTCAATACTCGCATCCCTCGATTTCTCAGAGGAGCGAGGGCCGCGTCCATGCACTTCGTAAATGTACGGGGTGCTAGTGACAGGCCGAACGGAAGGACGGTGTATTGATAAGCCTGGCCGTCGAAGGCGAATCGTAAGAATGGCCTGTGACGCGGCGTTATCTTGATTTGAAAATATGCATCTTTCAAATCTAGGGAGATTAGCCAGTCTCTCGGGCGAATATGCGCGAGGATCTGCTTGGTCGTGAGCATCTTGAACGATCTTTTCATAAGAGCTTTGTTCAGACGCCTCAGATCCAGAATCGGTCTGAGCGACCCATCCCTTTTTGGCACGAGAAAATACCGGCTGTAAAAGCCTGACTCGCTCATAGAATGGGGAACCGGTTCTATAGCCCCTTTGCACAGCAGCGTGGCTATTTCTGCTCGAAGTAGATGTGCTACTTCCTCGCTCACTCTCGTCTCTGTACGCGCACAGAAGCGCGGAGGGCGGCGAGCGAACTGCAGAGTGTAGCCGTGCTTCACTGTTTTCAGCACCCATTCTGATACACCTGGAATGGCTTCCCACGCTCTCGCGTGCGCCACACGGGATAGAACGGCCTCCGGGCTCGAAACGCCGCACTTCGCGGGTTTGACGGCCTGTATAGGAGGGGCGGGCGCAGTGCGCGCGCTCTCTGTGCTGTGGGCCAGCCGATCGCTCGCGATGGCTGGCCGCCCTACACACTGCATCTCTGCCGCTTCGAGCGGGGAGTGGCTTGTGTGCGGCCCTACACTCATCGCTCCGGCCACCCTGGGCGGAAAACAAATGGTGTGTGGCGCGGCGCGTAGCGCCTGAGGCATAATGTTCGCGAAAATGTGTGAGCGCGTTTGAGCGGGCACAACTCTTACGCGTGGAACATGACCGGTTAAGAGTGGCTGTGTGACAGCGCGTGTGGTGGTTAGTCGTGGACGCAAACAAGCGGACACGTGACCTAACTCTAGCACTCGAGCGGCCGGTGGCCGCTTTATGTGAGTGGGGGACACGGGGTTTATAGTGCTTGTGTGCAGGGGTGAACACAGAAAAGTGGGCACATTTACTGCATTTGAAACACATACGGCGTGAGCCGTGCAACCAGAAATAATGCAACTTTTGTGATTTCTCTGGTTCGCCGTAAAAACGGCGGTTATTGACAGGCGAGAAGGCATTTTTGCCGGCTCGTTGGCTGCGTGAAATCCATCTGCAGCAGCCACAGTGGTGGGGGCTGACAGGAAAGAGAGTTTTGACGGTGGTCCGGCCGCGACGGGACTTAACCGTCGTTTCTTGCCTCTGGCTAGGAGGACTTTGGAGGCTCGGGCTTCAGCGCGATCCTAGGCCGGGGGCCCCGAGGTGGAGGCGGCTTACCACGGCTGGAAGAGCGCGATCTGGGGCGGCCGCTCGGTCTTCGCTGAGACGAAGGGGGCCGCGCTGGGCGCTGCGCGGAGCTCGTTGCTGGCTGGTCACGAGGACGGCGAGCAGCGGAGCTATTGCTAGCGCCGGGGCGTCGAGGCAGGAAGAGGTTCATGGCCTGCGTCGTTTTCTGCACTTCGGAGAAACGGTCGACGATCCCCTTGACCGCTGGTCCAAAGAGCCCAGACGGGGAGAGCGGGGCATTTAGGAAGGCCGCGCGCTCTGTTTCTCGCATGTCCGCGAGCGTGAGCCAGAGGTGGCGCTCAGCTACCGTGAGGGAGGCCATAGAGCGTCCGAGGGCCTGTGCTGCGGTCTTGGTGGCGCGAAGGGAGAGATCCGTCGCGCTTCGCAAATCCGTGATTAACTCAGCGTCACAGCATTTCTCGTCCAGGTCGCGGAGGAGATTAGCTTGGAGGATTTGCAGCACGGCCATAGAGTGCAGAGCGGACGCAGCTTGACCGGAGGCAGCGAAAGCGCGGCCGATCAGCGATGACGTCACTCTGCAGGCCTTAGACGGGAGGGCAGCCTTTGAGCGCCAACCAGAAGGCGGGCAAAGGTGCGCTGCGACCGCCTCTTCCACCGGAGGGATAGCGTTGTAGCCTTTCTCGGCCGCGCCGTCAACTTGTGAGAGCGTCGAAGAAGCCTGAGACGAGACCCTCGCGGAGAATGGCGCGTTCCAGGACTTTGCGAGCTCCTCGTGAAGCTCCGGCAGAAAGGGTGCAGTCCTGGAGGTGGGCGCACGGCGGCGACTGTTTAGGAAGCATCCGTCAAGTCGGTTCGGCGCTGCCACCTTGGGCGGGGCCCATTCGAGGCCTAGCTGCTCGACAGCCCGGGTGAGAAGGCGCAAGAGTTCGGCGTCCTCACCCGCTCGAGAGCGTCCGGAGCCCCGGACTGAAGAGGACGCGGAAGACCAGTCCTCGCTGTCGGAAGCCATGATGGAGCAGCTGTCGGCGCGTTCCGCGGCCGCATCCGCCTCATCCCCGGAGGCGGCAACAGAAATGGCGGCCTGGGGTGGGGGCGGGGAAGGCGAGAGTGAAGCGGGCGGGAAAGGTTCCGGCGAGCTTCTCTCGGCGAACTCCGGAATCCGCTGCGAGCGGCGCTTCTTTCTGCGCAGCGTGGCAGGGACTGGAGGGATATCATCATCGAACAGGACGAGTCGAGCCCGCAGGGTCGACATCGTCAGTTCTTCGCACTCTAGGCATCCGCCGGCGAGGAGTGCGGCGGCGGCGTGATCACGGCCCAGGCAGAGAGCGCAGATCACGTGGCGGTCCCCGGAGCTGAGCTGCGCGTGACACGAGCCGCAGGTGGAACGAGACATTTGTATCAACGCTCGGCTCTTTTTGTGAAAAAGTGTGACGCAGCGGCGACGACACTTTTGAGCGTAAAGGATATGGGCTGCCGGATAGCAGAGCAGGCACGGATGGCTGAAGGTGGCGCGATGCTGCCGGCTTCCTCAGGCGCTGTCCTCTGCTTGCTTGTCTGCGCGGTCACGGCGGCGGGTTCCAGATCCAGCGACGCGAAGGGCTTCGCTGAAGAAAAGAAAATCGAATATGCAGCCCGTGAGCCCTGCTTATATACACGTGGCCACGCCCCACCTGTAGGCAAATGAAGCCAGGTGGGCGCGAAGCGCCCTCATTGGTCGCCACGTCACGCGGGCTCACCGATAGGCTGCTGCAGTTGCCAGCAGAGCAGCCAATAGCACGCTGGAATAGCCTGCTATGGTCTGCCAGGCTGCCGCACTGCGTTGACAATGTTACAAAATTAAGGATAATTTTGGGTTTTTCAGAAATCTCGAAGAAAGAATACTTTCCCGTAGCGTAAGGAACTTACGCAATACGAGAGAACCTCTCGTAAGAGAACTGAAGGCTCGGTGAGGCTCAGAGAAGCAATTTACACTCTCAAGATCCATTAAAGTACTAAAATATATTTAAATCAGTCCATGTGAGTACAGTGATTCAATATCAATAGTATAAAGCGACGAGAATATGTTTGGTGCGCCAAAAAAACCCTAAATAACGACTTATATAGTGATAACCGATTTCAAAACACTGCTTCATGAGTGTATCGATTCAGAGAGTCGATTCAGTGACTCGGATCGCCAAAGTCACGCGATTTCAGTAGTTTGGCGGTTTTACACGCGATCCGATTCATGAATCGACTCGCTGAAACGATACACTCCGAAGCTTCATGAAGCATTGTTTTGAAATCGGTTATCACTATATAAGTCATTATTTAGTTATTTTTGGCGCAGCAAAAATATTCTCGTCGCTTTATACTATTAATATTGAACCACTCTACTCACATGGACTGATTTAAATATGTTTTTAGTACATTAATGGATCTTGAGAGAGGAAATTGCTTTGGTGTCTATGCAGGCCTCGCTGAGCCTTCAGATTTCAACACAAATATCTGAAGATGAACGGAAGTCTTACAGGTAGATGAGGGTGAGTAATAAATGACATTATTTTAATTTTTGGGTGAACTAACTCTTTAAACAAAACAAAAAAGACATTGATGCAGTGTAATGTTTATCCAGCAGAGAGCAGTAGCGCATTGGAGCTGAAGTCACGATTCTCTGAATTAAATTAAAACTAAAAAACTTTCCAATATGATTATTTGCTTTGGTTGAGCCTGTTAAGATGGTGGCAGATGAAAATGCATCACGGTTGGAAAGAGCTCCTCAGCTATAATCCATCTGTCTTGCCTTTTGAATTCGTACATGAACACATTTCAACTTCTGCATTAATTTCGGGAATAAAAAAGGACATCTAATTTAAAATAATGGCCTCATCCCACTCTCCAAATGCTTGAATTGCAGCTCAGGTACAGCAGAAGAACAGTAGTGCGCTTGCACTGCATGTGCTCCAGCTCTTACTCTTCAAAAACGTATAGCACAACATCTGTGTGGCAACTGATTGGCAACTGTTATTTTCTTCTCCCATCAGCAGGCCTGTGCTCAAGTGAAAAATGGATTTTGGGGGAAAAAAACTAATTTTGCTCAAAATGGGGGCATTTATTTTACAGTCCGGTACAGTTCCAATAACGTGAGAAGGGTTTGCTGATGGAGTCAGGGCAGGTTTACACCGATATATTCTGTTTCAGGGTCACATGAGGGCTCTGCTGACATTTCACTGCGCTATTTATTGATGTAGCCCAAAATCTAGAATAAAGTGGACATTGGAAATGTTAATAGCTGTACACCCGATTACCTCTCATATCGTGCATCATATAGATTAGTTCTGGATGTTTCTATGGTTCTGTGTGACGCCTATTGTCATTATACATTTAAGACACGTCCTGATCTTCTACCTTCTTTAGATCAAATTATGCAACAAGGGTGATTTTAAATATTTAATGAATTCAGTCAGTACCAAAAAGCATATAATATATATTTCAGTGTAATTAAAATTCAGTCAGTACAGTACCAAAAAGCATATAATATATATTTCAGTGTAATTAAAATCTGAATATTTGACCCAGTAGGCTATAATACATAAATAATAGGGCTGTCAAAATTAGCGCGTTAACGCATGTGATTCATTTATTCAGTTTAACACGTTAAAAATATTTAACTCAATTAACGCAGCATCCATTTTTGTCATTCTTTGGCTTGTGTTACATTATATGATGATCACGATTATTCATGCAAGTGCTTTTAAACCATTCAAGCGTGACCCCCATAACATAAACTCTTCTAAACTAACATAGCAAAACATTAAACTCTACTAAATATTAAAAAAAACATTTATATAACGCTATATATATAATTACTATTAGCATTTACTCTCCCTTTTGAGCATGCTGGGAAATAGAAATCCCAGTTTCAGTTAAATTTAAGTTATTCTAAATTAAACTAAACGCATTCATAAAACTCAAAACAATGAAACAATTCCGATTACTTAAAATGTGTCAGTTTTGAGAACTCAAAAGAAAAAGAAAGTTCTAAATTTGATTGAACTAATTTGTTTAATTTAAGTTTACCCTACTCAAACCAGTTCATTATTTTGAGCGTTAGGGTTTACAGTGTGTCTACACAATATCTATTGTTTTATTTACTTAGATGTTTCTAGTTTCTACTAAGTAGAAATTACTCAACCTTTTACTGGCCAAGTTAAAATCTCTTGTTTTCTTTGTAAATTTTACTGAGTTAAGTAGTGTTTACTTAATTCCATATGTGAAATTTACTTAAAAAAATGTGTGCAAAAACTTGACAAAGTAAATTTTACTACATGTTTATCGCAGTCACCGCACTAGCCATTATTTTAATCAGAGGAGATGTAGGCGTGTTATCCAAGCATTAATGGCAAAGAAAGCCCTTTATGCTGCGTTCACACCAAACGCGAATAGAGCGTCAGGAGCGAGTGATTTCAATGTTAAGTCGATGGAAAGGCGCGTTGACACTAGGGTTGGGTACCGTTCACATTTTAACCGGTATCGGTACCCAATGGTACCTTTTTTCAGTACTTTTGGGATGTTTACATAAATAACTGTAAAGAACCTTTAAGTCATTTATAGAAGTGTTATTGACATTATGCCAGAGCTGCCCTGGTCTCTGTCTGCCATTGTCTGCGATGTTTGATTACTGTAATATTTACTAGTATATAGTAGGCTACTAGCTACTTAATTTAATTCATAAAAACAACCATATTATTATTTTTTCTTTTTAATTTCATTTCTATGAAAAGATTTCCCACAAATTATGTGTTATGTATTTTCTGGTAATCAAATGAAGACATAAGACATTCATTTAATTAATCTTTTAATTTAATTAAACCTTTTTTTTTGTCAAACAAAGCTGCACAACTGAGCTTTATACGGTTAAAATTAAAACATGAAGAAAATGTGTAATTTATTACTTAAAAAAGAAAGTTTTGATAATGTATTATTATTATATTAGTGTTAGTATTATTATTACTTTGAGACGTATCTAAATTCTGCTGTACAACAGTGATGTATTTGTCAAGTTAGCCGTACTTTTATTTTGACTTGTTGCCGTGAAGAGCTTTGAGTGTGTTTATGACGGTAGTTTTTCTCAAATGAAACGGTAAAATGCTCATAAAGTGACTCTCAGTGGCTCTGGAGATGACAGACATGTGTTCATGTCCTCATATGAGACGGCAGAGATGGAAACGACATGCGACCATCATGCGGGATTCTGAGTGAGTGAGTGAGTGAGTGAGTGTGTGTGTGTGTGTGTGTGTGTGTGTGAGGTAAACCCATAGACTGTTAACCGCGCATCTACACTCTAAAAAATGCTGGGTTAAAAACAACCCAAGTTGGGTTGAAAATGGACTAACCCAGCAATTGGGTTGTTTTAAGCAAACATTCAACTCAACCGCTGGGTTAAAACAACCCAATTGCTGGGTTAGTCCATATTCAACCCAACTTGGGTTGTTTTTAACCCAGCATTTTTTAGAGTGTACACATTCATTCGCACAGAGTCACGCAGGATCCGTATTTAAATAGTCTTTTTGTGGCTTAATATTCACAGACACTAGTCTATATCACCAGATGCGTTCTCAGGTACTGAAATTTGGTACCGATTGATTAAATGTGAATCGTACTCGGTAATACCGACGTAATTCGGTCGGTGCCCTTAAAAGTACCGAGTTCGGTACCCAAACCTAGTTGACACACATCTGGAGGTCCTGCGGCACGATAGATGCGTTTCACGTATTGCGCGATAGCTGCGTTACGCGCATGTGATTTTATTTGGTGCTTTTTGTGCATTCACGCGTTTGAAGCGAATTCGCGCCTGACGCCCGAGTTGAAAAATGTGAACTTTGGCGTCAATTCACGCCGCGTTAACCAATCAGGAGCCTGCTCAATGCTGTCACGTGGTTAAGTGACGTGATGATAAACCCTGCATAATTTAAAAATACTACTATTGTGTCACAAAATGTAGTTTTAAAACTTTTTCCGGTGAGAATGTAGTTGTTTAAAGCTCAAATCTGTGGTTTATTTATAAAGAGATAGCCTATTTAAAAAAAAATAATCTTGTGTTTTTGGAGTTGTGAGATCCAGGCGATCACCGGGCGCTCAGCGCTCATTAACCCCGGCGAGAGCAGCCTTTCCTTCTGACGTCTGCCGCTGGCTCTGATGGCTTTGATAGTGGTTAAACATGAGATATAACTCGTCTTGTGTTGATCTAACGGGTGATCTTTGGTGTCATGAATCTATAATTTGTTGTCTGCCAAATCGTTTTGACTGAGGGCAAAGAGAAGTTTCATAACTTTATTTAAATATACATGCAGTGAAGATAATGTAGGAGTTGCCTGGACCACATTTGTGTAGCTATTAATGATTAATATATATTTTTAATGAAAATGAAAAGAAGCAGAGTGGTGTGTTATGACACATTTCTCGTGGAGCGCCTTGAACGCGCGTCTATTTTGCTTCAAACACTCGATTTATATGCGCGTCCAATTCACTGTGGACGCGCGAATGGATTCAAAGTGTTCAAGCGTCCAACTAGACGCAGTAGATGCAAGCTTTTGACGCTCTATTTGCGTTTGGTGTGAACGCAGCATTATACTTGGAAGCGGCACTTATGAGGTGTTTCTGAGAGGTTATAGTGCGCGATTTCACAGAAAAATGCTCCTGTGTCGTTTGGTGGAAATATCCTCTTTCAGCAGGATAACACCGCACAGATTGATCCGGTTTGAGGAACATGATGAAGAGTTCAAGGTGTTGTTCCCCAGATCTAAATCCAATTCGGTGTCTTGGGATGTAACAAGTTCAATCCACCTCACAACCTAAATGACTTGAAGGATCTGTTGCTAACATCTTGGTGCCAGAAACCACAGCACACATTTAGGGTTCTCATAGACTCCATCCCTCGGCGGGTCGGTACTGTTTGTTTTGGCTGCACACAGGTGGTCATAATGTTTTGGCTGATCGGTGTATATATTTAGATATGTCTGTGCATGTATCTACTAGGCTCCTGACATCAGTTAGTGTATTGATTAGATGAGACATTGCTGTATATATAAATTACACAGCTTATCTAAAATGTAAAGCACTTAGTTTTACTTCTCATATAAGCAACGCCAGACATTTGCCTTTGTAGTTTTGCGATACAGGGAGACTAGAGAGTGCTTAATAGAAATAAATAATTAAAAATCGCTGCATCAAAGGGTTTCCTTCTCAACACATGCTAGGGTTTCTTTTAAGTGCTCCGCATAATAATATTTATAGGGCCAGTTGTGGGGATAAAGTCTCTTTATGGGGCTTTATATAAGAGCCGCTACCAGAGCTGAATATTACAATGTCAGATAACGTTCTCACATGGACCTGGAGGGAACAGTTCGGATATTTTGATATTTTGATGGTCGTTTCCGTTATGAGAGATGAGGAGGTAGACCTTCTCAAGAACATTTGGATGCATCCCATGAATGAAACGTCTATGCTGGTCTACATAAACCTAAGGCTGGGTGTCCACCAAAGCTTTTCAATTGTTTTCAATGGGAGTGCCAGGTTTTGGGCGCTGAGCGTCTATTTCAAGCTGAGCGCTCAGCGTTTTGTACTGGTTGCCAAGAGTTGAAGAATGGCCAACTTTGGGTAAAACCAAAGACTTTTTGGGAGAGTTGAGAGAATTGGGAAGTGAGACGGTGAGTTTACGTATAGTCAGACGTGGGTGTGGAACACCAGTGCTGCGTCCCAATTCGCATATTATCTGTTAGTGTTGTAGTACTCGAGACTGGTCTTGGTCTTTTTGAAGGTCTTGGTCTTAACCACATTTGTACTGGCTCTTGTCTCGGACTCAAACTTAGAAGACTCAAGACCAGTCAAGACCACAACTGCTGGGATATTAATAAATTGCCAGTGCATTGTCAAGTCAAGTCACCTTCATTTATATAGCGCTTTTTACAACACAGATTGGTTCAAAGCAGCTTTACAGTCAAGTCAAGTCAACTTTATTTATATAGCACTTTTAACAATGTAGATTGTTTCAAAACAGCTTCACAGTGTTAAACAGGAAAATAATGCAGCATAATTTTATTCAGCTGTATAGCCGTTCTGGAGAAAACGGTGATGTCATCAGTTCATTTCAATTATCATACAGTGACAGTGTGAGCTTTAGATCAGTAATTTAGTTTATATGGTTAATTTAGTTTAATAATTAGATTTATTTGTATATTTATTTGAAAATTTAGAAAAATGTAGTGTTCCCTACTGAGCAAGCCAAGCCAATTCTCCTCTGGTCAATTAACAAGCAGTGTATGATTATTATTCTGGCAACTTTACAGGTCAGAGGTCATAATAGATCATCACGCCGGGGACGGGTTATTGAGGATGCCATGTTGATGAGGCAATTATTAGATAGGAATATTCAAAAGATCGGAGTCATCACGCCGGAGACGGGTTTATTGAGGATGTCGTGACGATGAGGCAATTATTAGATAGGAATATTCAAAAGATCGGAGTCATCATGCCGGAGACGGGTTTATTGAGGATGCCATGTTGATGAGGCAATTATTAGATAGGAATATTCAAAAGATCGGAGTCGTCACGCCGGAGACGGTTTATTGAGGATGCCATGTTGATGAGGCAATTATTAGATAGGAATATTCAAAAGATCGGAGTCATCACGCCGGAGACGGGTTATTGAGGATGCCATGTCGATGAGGCAATTATTAGATAGGAATATTCAAAAGATCAGAGTCATCACGCCGGAGACGGGTTATTGAGAATGCCATGTCGATGAGGCAATTATTAGATAGGGATATTCAAAAGATCGGAGTCATCATGCCGGAGACGGGTTATTGAGGATGCCATGTCGATGAGGCAATTATTAGCAATTATTAGATAGGGATATTCGAAAGATCGGAGTCATCACGCTGGAGACGGGTTATTGAGGATGCCATGTCGATGAGGCAATTATTAGATAGGGATATTCGAAAGATCAGAGTCATCATGCCGGAGACGGGTTTATTGAGGATGCCATGTCGATGAGGCAATTATTAGATAGGAATATTCAAAAGATCGGAGTCATCACACCGGAGACGGGTTATTGAGGATGCCATGTTGATGAGGCAATTATTAGATAGGAATATTCAAAAGATCGGAGTCATCACGCCGGAGACGGGTTATTGAGGATGCCATGTTGATGAGGCAATTATTAGCAATTATTAGATAGGGATATTCGAAAGATCGGAGTCATCACGCTGGAGACGGGTTATTGAGGATGTCGTGTCGATGAGGCAATTATTAGATAGGAATGTTCAAAAGATCGGAGTCATCACGCTGGAGACGGGTTTATTGAGGATGACGTATTGATTAAATAATTATTAAATTGTAATATTCGAACAATCTGAGTCATCACGCCGGAGACGGGTTAATTGAGGATGCCATGTCGATGAGGCAATTTCAGGGGGCGTTTAATTGACACAGTCTCTGCAGACACTTCAGGGTCCTGCGTTGGTCATGTCTGGGCGCAGGTCAGTCCGGCTGACTGCAGTAAACCTCGGGATAAAACACAGAGACTATCATTAGCGTAGATGCCATTCTTCTGATGATGTAACGGGTACATCAGGTGTTATGGGAAGTGTTCCTGGTTCCGGCTGACCTAGTTAATGCAGCCTAACAATCATTTAATTGAAAAAGTGTTTTAGTGTGTTACTTGTTTACATAGTAAAGAGATATGTTTTTAATCTAGATTTAAACTGACAGACTGACATATGTTACTGAGCAATTTCATTGTCTGATTTATTTATTAACATCATTAATGTAATTGGGTAATTTCATTTGATTGTTAACAGCTCTATATAGTGTCTTATTCTAATTATATTTGTTGATTAAAAATAAGTCATTTCTCAGGCGGTAATGTGGATCTTTATGAATTTAAGGAGTGCTGGTCTCGTCTTAGTCTCAACCCCTCAAAGTCTTGGTCTTGGTCTCAACACACATTGGTCTTGGTCTCGGATAAGGTGGTCTTGACTACAACACTACTATCCGTCCTAAATAGTATTCGAAAAAAGAATTAGTATGTCCCAATAAATCGTAGTATTTTGAAAAGAGTATTCCAAAGATTCCCGGATGGTCTACTATTTCCAGTCAGAATTCAAAGTGCAGACTCTAACGGCTGATATTACCCACAACCCATTGCGAGTTGGATGAGAATTCGATTTGAACTACAAACGTGGATAAAAAGTGTTAAAAACTACAAACATGACGGATGTGAAAGTCCAACGGTTAAAGTCGGCATGAAACGGAAGTTGAGATAGTCCTTTTCTTCTTATTGTGACGTATATCCGAATGAAACGGCTTCTGAAATTAGAAAAAATGTAGGGCGGGGCTTGATTTCGTCCTTCGGGAGTTGATTGGATTGTTGGAAGTGTGGCGTTGTTAACAAAATGGATGCAGATTTGATTGCCAGATTGCACTCAGTTGTGGAGAGAAAACTCGGATCTATCTCTTAAATACATTTCTTTTCTCCCTAAATCTTTTCAACATATGTTACTGAGCATATTTCTTCACTTTTCGCTGGTTTGTGCTACATATTTCACTCATTTTAAGCCTTTTATGGCTTTATTTCTGTAAAACTTTTTGCCGTGGCGGACCGTACGGGGCTTATGCTAAATTTACAATCATTTCTATCGCCAAAGGTGCTTACTTGCTTATTCGAGGGAAAAAAAACGCTGCATATGGCAAGAGAAGCTGTTATACCTTTTATTTAACATTATTTGTATATTTGTTTCATAAACTCCACATCCGTATGGGGCTGTCATTGTTGTTTCGCGGGCTATGTGACGTCAGATCTCGTAACTGGGAGTACATCGATCTAGTACGAGTTCACAGGTGGGAAGTCACGGGTTTGACTGCCGTTCCAGTGCACTTTCACGGGTAGAATGTTGGAAAAACACGGGTTGCCTGGAACGCGGCGTTATTAAGGGGCTTGAGTGACGGTAAGCCCCTCCCCTCGAATGCAGATGAGCCAATAGCAGTTGAGTATCAGTTGCGCTGGGACCGGAACTCGGACATCTTTAGGCGTCAGCGCCATAGAGAAACATTGGAAAATCCGAAGCGCTCATCGGTTTGATGGTGTTTATGCTACAAAAATGCTAAAATGTCGTGCCTGAGGTACTGTAACAGCTTTTCTATGATAATTTTCTTTTGTAAGTAGCTTTTCTCTAGCTCAAACAGTAGAGCGTGGCGCTAGCAACGCCAAGGTCATGGGTTCGATTCCCAGGGAAAGCAAGAATTGACAAAATGTAAAATGTGTACCTTGAATGCAATGTAAGTCGCTTTGGATAAAAGCGTCTGCCAAATGCATAAATGTAAATGTAAATGTAACACTGACTCCAGAGGTCCTGAGAGGATTTTCTGTTTGTCATACTCTTGTTAAGTTACGATTAAAGTCCCTGCTAACATACAAACCGAAATAACTAACTGTTCTCATGTAACACTGTAGGTCAAAAACACGAAGGTCTACATTTCAGTGCCTCTCCATATTAAACTGTTTATATGTAAATTAATTTAATTTTAGATATGTTTAAGGTCTACATTATCTGTCCTACTAAGGAGGACTCATATTTTGATGGGTATTATAGTCTATGGGTAACGTAGTGAAAGGAAGAGCTCGCACGCAGTTTATCGGAGTTGTTTTGCAGATACAAAGTTTACCAGTTATTAACTGCACCCTCGAAAAGGCATACGGTTTGTGTATATGTTTGTTTACTGTTAGTTGTATGAGTGTTTTTGTATAATTTGCTGTGTAACGTTATGTTTATGGTAATGCAACGGAGAGAGAGAGTTTGTGAATGAGACGTTAATACGTACTTCTTATGTTTGTTCAGCTCTTACAATGATTTTTTTGGAGTGAAAAAGGACATAATAAACTTGATAAACCATCAGAAAAGTCTGGTCATCATTCGGATGGGGTATACGCTACATTCTGTGTCCAAAAACATCTTGGGATAAGGTTTGCACACTGACAGCTGTTCATTGTAAGATATAGCAACTCTGTTTGTTTGTCCGAGTTAGCAACAGTAACCAAGGGGGGCGGGGCTTACCGATAGGTCAATTGGACATGTATTTAACCTGACGAAAAGATATTTATTCAATGTTATCCTCATAATATTTCAACGGCAGCAGCATTGAAAACTTTTTTAAACTGCAAACAAATGAGAGGAGTCTCTGCATTAAAGACCCACGAATACCAATATCTCTCCGATATGGTAGGAAATTAAACTGAATGTGGAGGATTTGAACTGTGACGATGATTGACAGGGCAGTTTAAACGGTGATGGGACGCACGTAACTAAGCAACAGAGCCCGTTATAGATGACGAAGTAGTATGTCCCAAAGCTTGCATACTCTGCTGCTACACACTCAAAAGTATGTACTTTTTCTTCACAAAAAGAGCACATACTTTTAGGTCGTAGTATAAGTAGGGAATTGGGACGCAGCACAGCCCCGAATTTAGTCAGGAATAGTATTTTAGCCTTTAGTTAAATATGATTATTATTTTTATTTCTTATACATGGTATTTTTATTTCTTATGCATATGTTGTGATTATTCTAGGGTGAATTCCGGGTGATTGGGACACTTTTTGCCAATGAGATGACTTGGAAAAAGTGTCCCAATCACCCTGAAATCACCCTATCACTATCCGGTTGTTAAGTCTGACGTCACGCGGCAGCGCTACCAGGTCCAAACGCTCCGTCCCATACCACAAGAAAAAACACAAACGGTGGGGCAAAAAGAGCCCCAACTAAGTATTGAGTTCTGTACATGCTCATCCTTTTAATGTTCATACTTTTCAGTTGGCCAAGATTTCTAAAAATCCTTTCTTTGTATTGGTCTTAAGTAATATTCTAATTTTATGAGATACTGAATTTGGGATTTTCCTTACTTGTCTGTTATAATCATCAAAATGTAAAAAAAAAAAACATTTGAAATATATCAATATGTGTGTAATGAATGAATATAATATACAAGTTTCACTTTTGAATGGAATTAGTGAAATAAATCAACTTTTTGATGATATTCTAATTATATGACCAGCACCTGTATAATCATAACCTTTATCTCCATACCAAAATTACAGATGGCCAGACAGTGATTCATCTTTTATAAATCGTTAAAATATTAATGTCTGTGACGCTGTGAGCACAGAGACTGTTGTGTAGACTGTAAGTATTTAAAATGTTTAACTTTTTTAAATGTTTGATGTTTAATATGAATAAATAGCGCTCATAAACGGCCGTCGATGGCATTCTCAAGTGAAACGAGTTGAGGCTTGGACCCAGAAACGGCGTTCCTTATGTCATGACTTAACAAGCGGATTTTAAAACCTTTTATATGTAAAGCACTTTGATACCATTGTGTATGAAATGTGCTATATAAATAAACTTGCCTTGCCTTGCCTATGAAGACAGTGCACTTCGATTACTTATGAATGGGTGAAAGTGCAACGCCCATGGTGAATAAGCCCCTCCTTCAAAATGAAAGAGCCAATCATTGATTAGTAAAGCTCTGGTTGCTATAGAAACAGGCAGCGTTCTGAGACGCACACTTAGGACTGTGCATAAGCTTCATCCAGGCTGAAAAATGCAGTGGTTTTTTTGTCATGAGTCGAGGGTTTAAACCAAATTTTAGACAATTGTTGTCAGATTTCATTGGTGATTTGAAATATGAAATGTAATTGTAAGATTGTCGAATAGTTTTGGGGAATTTGATGTTTCCTCATTTAAAGAGACAGGAGCTGCACTTGCACGCCCGAGAGGTGTTTCAAAGATGGCCGCCGAGGGATATGACTTGTTCTAACGGCCAAAAAGGAGAAGATAACCAGTGTTGGGGGTAACGCATTACAAGTAACTTGAGTTACATAATCAGATTACTTTTTCAAGTAACTAGTAAAGTAACGCATTACTTTTCAAATTTACAACAAAATATCTGTGTTACTTTTTTACATTAATTTGACTGACAGCTCTGCTGCCCCCATGTTGAGAAAAATAAGTGCAGAGGCGTGTGTGTGAACATGAGGGTTATTGTAGTTCTAGACTAAATGTGAGCATTTATTTATCTCACTTGCCCAATTAAGATTCAGTACTCCTCAAAATGAATAAAATCAGTCAAATGCAAAAATCAGAGTACTATGCAAACCTCCAATAATTAAATGTTAAGTAAAACAACATTTTTTATGCATTTAATCTACCTTTATTGACCAATGTCGTGCTGCTGACCTTTGATGATTCAGCTAAGCCATGAGCAAAACATTTTTTTTTGTTTTTATTGGTAAAACTTTTTTTCTCCTGCGTCCTATTCTACCATTATCCAGAATGGCAGCAGAGCTGCGCCCTCTACTGTTCATGCGTGAATTAGCATTTTTACCTCAGCCTGAGGCTTATTATTTAAATTTTGGTATGAAGAGGTCTTTACATTTGCGCAAAAATAGAACTTTTTTGTTATAAAAATCCCAAAACAAGCCCAGCCTAGTTGAGGAAAAAGTAACGCAAAAGTAACGTAACGCATTACTTTTCTTAAAAAGTAACTAAGTAACTCAATTAGTTACTTTTTAAGGGAATAACGCAATATTGTAATGCATTACTTTCCCAACATTGAAGATAATGGCGTCGTTTTCAAACCTTTTCCAAAACTTGCACATTGGAACCTATTTCACAGTTTGCCCCGATCAGACAGAACGCGTTTTTCAGATTTAAAGTATTTGCTCTGGCTCTTGTTTTAAATAATTATGTTCCACTATGCTTGTTGTTGTCATCTGTTGAAAAGCAGAATGTGGCGGTTGGTCGATGTTTTATTTGTCCCGCCCCTCCTCCACTGTGATTGGGTGTATGGGTAAATAGTGACAGTGATGAGTGCTGCGTTTTACCAAAGTCCCTTTTTAGGCCCCGGTCACACAGAACGGGTTTTCAAACCTGAAACCGTGGCCTATAAAGGGACTTTGGTAGCCTGGATGCCAGCCGAACTTAGCCCCGCCCACAACATTTGAGGTCGGGAAGTTCAGTCTGGACTTGATCCGTTGTGGAGCAACTATGCTGGAACCAGAGCTGTTCGGACCAATCAGATTGTCAGGGCGGGCTTTATACGATGATGGACAGATGATCAACAGTAACCAAAATGTGCTTGGGTTGAATTAGTTTCTAATCCTAAACGGAGAACTTGTTGGTATATGCGTTCACCTGTACAATTTCTCTCAAAAATGATGATGGTGTTGATAAGTACTCTGTGTATCCTTAAATTCTTTTTACAACAAGTTCTGTTGACTACGCGTCGCTCAACATACGTCACTTACTCGTTGCTCTGATTGGTTGTATAGGTCTATCCAATTGAGTAGAGAGGCATTTTCTTTCCTGGTTTGTTTGAAACAAAGAGGTAACCTCCCGCATTTTCTCTTGAAGCCGATACGGAAGTGACTTAAACTGTAATTCATCAACTGGCCACTAGAGACAGACTCCAGAAGGAGCAGAATCTCATTGAGCTCATGTTAAAATGCCCAAATTTACAGCAGAAGAACACATGTTTACAGTTTAGTACAAATTGTGGTTTTGGTCTATACGGCTAATTTTGCCCTTCATGACGACTGTGGGGGGTGAATTTTTTCATTACTCATTCGTTTACATTATATAAAGCCTTAAAGTTCTGCATAATTAAGGGCGTGGCCACTTTGAGTGACAGGTGGATAGCCTATTATCTGCTGTCAGTTAGTCATCACGTCACCTCAGCTCCGCCCACGCCCCGCCTCTTTGCCCATTTTCTGTTATCCGGGCGATTTTGCCAAGATGGCAGCGGCCAACTCGACCCAACTTTAGGCTTCAAAACTGCTCTTCAGGATCCTATGGGTGACGTTTTACAGTCTATGGTTGAAACACGCCTCATAATCACAGCCCAATGAAGCAGAATCAGACTCATATTCATGACTAGAATCTGAGTATGACGACGCATAGGACTTTGGTAAAACGCAGCGCTCATCACTGTAACTTCACATCCACCCAATCACAGTGAAGGAGGGGCGGGACAAATAAACAGGGTTCCTACTGAGTTTGGAAAAGTATGGAATTTGATTTGAGTAATTTCCAGGTCTGGAAAAGTATGGAAAAATATTTATGTTTCCAGACTATTGTCCCTATTTCATTTTCTAAATATAAAATTAAGAATTTCTAAATGTATATAATAACTATATACACAATCGTTTTTTTCAATGAATGAAAAACTTGTAGCCTAGCTATGGCAGTAAAGGTCAGACCTGTGTGTTCCTTCCTTTTCACAGTTCAACAGTGGTTAACACAGCACTTTGTAGTTTGAGAAAGCAAGTTGGGTTTGAGGATAAAACATGGTGTCGATGGTGGAGTTCTTAAAGGAATAGTACACCCAAAATGAAAATGTGTAATTTATTCACCCCCATGTCTTTCAAAACCATAAGACTTTAGTATATTAACATTTTTAATATTTTAAATCTGAGAGATTTCAGTCCCTTTATTAAAGGACTTGTTCACCCCAAAATGAAAATGTCCTAATCATTTACTCACCTCATTGCCATCCAAGATATCCATGACTTAAGTTTTTGAGCAACCAACTGAGTTGGTTGCCATTCTGGATGGCATTGGGGTGAGTAAATGATTAGGACATTTTCATTTTGAGGTGAACTAATCCTTTAAATATCTTCATGTGTCCAAGATTTCCAAGATTAACAAAAGTCTTATTAGTTTAGAATGACATGAGGGTAAGTAAATTATGATAGAAATTTAACTTTTGGGTAAATTAATAACCCTTTTAAAATTTTTTGACTGATTTAGCATTTTGATCGTTAAGGTCACAAAAGGCAATATTTTAATATAGGATTTCTAAATATTAGATAGCCTACATAGAGGTTTTGACTCAGAGTGTAACATACTTGTCGGTGCCGAAAGCATTGTGGGTAAGTGCATCGCCATGTAGTGCTGTTGTGCTTCGGGAGACCCGAGTTCGAGTCCTGCCTCATGGACTTTTCCCAATCCCGCCCCCTCTCTCTCCCACCTTACTTCCTGTCTAGCTACTTTCCTATCCTAATAAAAGGCAAAAACGGCAATACTAAATCTTTAGAATGTAACACTTGTTAGCAGTTGAATTTGAAAACATTTTATCAGAACAAAAAAATCTGTAGGAAGTCTGGAAATTCGAGTCTGGAAAAGTATGGAATTTTGAAATGAAAATTGTGTAGGATCCCTGAATAAAACATCGACCAATCGCCACATTCTGCTTAGATGACAACAACAAGCATAATAACAGAACAAAATCATTTAAAACAACAGCCAGAGCAAATACTTTACAGTGTATCGGCATTTTTATATAGAAACAATACAGAAACAAACTCTGTGAAATGAGACTAGTTCAAGCAAAGCGTCTCGACTGAAAAACACTGCGCTCCCACAACGAGGCGTTTTCTTCCAAAGCGCTTTAGTGGAACCGCGGCCTAAAAGCTCAATCTAATACAGTATCTTCATCCTGCAGAACATCAAGGGCATCTTACTTCAATAGAGAGGATCAGGTTTGTGTTCAGAGACAGACGGATAACGCATTCAGGAGATAAAGTAGATGATATCTCCGACGATGGTGCTCTTTACTCTTGCTAAATAGCTTTGAGAGCGCAGGGCAACTTCAAACACACATTTATCTGGCTTAGACAGGGTCTCGCGGCTCTAAATAATTAATGCATGTGTCTGTATGCCTTTCTGAGTCCATCCTGCGGGGGAGATCGTGGAAATCCCGGTGAACGTTCATCACGCCCTCGTAGAAAATGTACATTTGAGCGTCACCCACGCGACGCGAATGTTTGCTTTTAATCGCTCTTGAGGAATGTGTGCGTCTGATATTCCGGGGCCCATTAGCAAAAGGGCCATTAGCTGTAGATTGCTAATAAAAATGTCATGAGCTGTGTTTTTAATATAAAATCATCTTTTCTTCCATCCTAATGGACTAGTTTGGGAAATATATGTGTAAGCGCGGCTGACCTTTAGCTGGACAGGGCACATTTTAAGGCTTTATTTCCAAACACTGAAGGACACAAATCAATCTTTTTGTCTCCTCAGTCTGTTAATAACTTAATGCAGTCCATATATTAGCATCATTAGTCTCCAGTAACATTACTGGAATTATATTGTGTAAATGGAAAGATTTGTTGCCATGTGTAGTAATTATAAACTTGCAAATAAATTTTGTATTTGTCAAAAGAGCTTTTCCCCTTTGCAATTAATTCGGGGTGTATTTACCGCAAGAAACTAATTTCTTATCGAGTAGACGAGCAAACATCAGACTTTCAGAGCCGTTTTGCCATTGACTCGAGACTATTGTGTGCGCTTCACCTCAGGTTCAACCTCATTTCCTCTGCGAAACTCTAGAAGTGTCGGCTTTTCACGTTTGTGCCAAGTTTAGTTGTCAGCGGGATTTAAGATGAATTAAGAGAGACTTTTACTCCCAGAGGGGTTTGTGCCAAGTCCCTCGAGAACCAAACCTGCCAGGTCAGCTAATCCAGTCCTGACACAAGACTCCCGAAATCTAGATTGCCATCGGCCTGAAGATTCCTCAGTAGTTCGGCTTAATTATATATATTTATTACTGTCACTTTTGATCAATTTAACATGACCTTGCTGAAAAATACAACCCTAAACTTTTGATTGGAAGTGTATATGTAAAAAAAAAAGAAAAAAAAAGAAATGAATACTTTAAATATACACTCACCTAAAGGATTATTAGGAACACCTGTTCAATTTCTAATTAATGCAATTATCTAATCAACCAATCACATGGCAGTTGCTTCAATGCATTTAGGGGTGTGGTCCTGGTCAAGACAATCTCCTGGGGCCGGTTGCATAAACCGTTAAGACTAGTCTTACAAGTTAGACATACATTTTTTTCTTTAAGACTGTTCAATTTTTTTAGATAGACATAGACTGGCCTAATTTGATACGAAAAGTAAGACTGAATGCCACTTGCCTAACTGCTAGTGGCTCATACTAGATCTTAAGACACTGTCTTAACACAATGGCTTAGTTTATGCAACTGGCCCCTGAACTCCAAACTGAATGTCAGAATGGGAAAGAAAGGTGATTTAAGCAATTTTAAGCGTGGCATGGTTGTTGGTGCCGGTCTGAGTATTTCACAATCTGCTCAGTTACTGGGATTTCCACGCACAACCATTTCTAGGGTTTACAAAGAATGGTGTGAAAAGGGAAAAACATCCAGTATGCGGCAGTCCTGTGGGCGAAAATGCCTTGTTGATGCTAGAGGTCAGAGGAGAATGGGCCGACTGATTCAAGCTGATAGAAGAGCAACTTTGACTGAAATAACCACTCGTTACAACCGAGGTGTGCAGCAAAGCATTTGTGAAGCCACAACACACACAACCTTGAGGCGGATGGGCTACAACAGCAGAAAACCCCACCGGGTACCACTCATCTCCACTACAAATAGGAAAAAGAGGCTACAGTTTGCACCAGCTCACCAAAATTGGACAGTTGAAGACTGGAAAAATGTTGCCTGGTCTGATGAGTCTCGATTTCTGTTGAGACATTCAGATGGTAGAGTCAGAATTTGGCGTAAACAGAATGAGAACATGGATCCATCATGCCTTGTTACCACTGTGCAGGCTGGTGGTGGTGGTGTAATGGTGTGGGGGATGTTTTCTTGGCAAACTTTAGGCCCCTTAGAGCCAATTGGGCATCATTTAAATGCCACGGCCTACCTGAGCATTGTTTCTGACCATGTCCATCCCTTTATGAGCACCATGTCCCCATCCTCTGATGGCTACTTCCAGCAGGATAATGCTCCATGTCACAAAGCTCCAATCATTTCAAATTGGTTTCTTGAACATGACAATGAGTTCACTGGACTAAAATGGCCCCCACAGTCACCAGATCTCAACCCAATAGAGCATCTTTGGGATGTGGTGGAACGGGAGCTTCGTGCCCTGGATGTGCATCCCACAAATCTCCATCAACTGCAAGATGCTCTCCTATCAATATGGCCAACATTTCTAAAGAATGCTTTTAGCACCTTGTTGAATCAATGCCACGTAGAATTAAGGCAGTTCCGAAGGCGAAAGGGGCTCAAACACATTATTAGTATGTGTTCCTAATAATCTTACAATGAGCCCCTATTAGAAATATGCCATTATATTCTATACTTTAATGAATTATTTTGAGAAACCATGAGAAAAGGCTGAATAATGTCTGAGAGTTAATGTTCGGAAATTATTAATTATTATTATGTTTTGAACTATGCTGTATAGCTGTATTTAGCGATGTGTTTGTAGTCAAACTCAAAAATGCTTATATTTTGAATGATTAAAAAATGTCATTATTATATTTTAAAAAGTTAATAATTGTATTTTGTTGACAAAATATTTTAGTTTGTCTTGTATATTTTTTGGATTATATCAGGTTACATTTTAAGCTGTTATTTGGTCATTTTACATTGTGCCCCTCACATATTACAATGTACTCCTATGGGGCATGTTGTCACATTTCACTTCCATTCTTTCGGGATAAATCAAGAAAAAAATATACACTGTATTAATGAAACAAAACCACATAATTGTACAAGACGTGTGCAATTAATGTGGGAAACACTAAATACTCTGAACGCCAAGTGGATTTACACAAACTGAGAAAGTCAAAAAGCGTTAGGTTGTGCCCCGCTCTCCCCAATTATATATTAAACATATTCAAAAATTGTTTTTTTAATGATACTTTTATTGAGCATGGACAAAATTGATCAAAAGTGACAGTAAAGACATTTATAATGTGACAATATTTCAATTTTAAATAAATGCTGTTCTTTTGGGATCATGTGACACTGAAGACTGGAGTATTGATGATAAATTCAGCTTTGATCACAGGAATAAATTACACAAAATATTCCAATAGAAAATTATTGGTTTCAGACTGTAAAAACATTTCACAATATTACAGTTTTTACAGTATTTTTGATCAAATGAATGCCGCCCTGGTGAGCAGAAAAGACTTTTAAACCATTAACCTTTAAACAGTGTGCTTATGTATATAAACAGCCACTAATAAATCATTATTCCATGGCATTTAGCCTATAAATAATTTTTTTGTTCTAGTTTTGTTCTCGATAAGGGGCAGGATCACGTTAGCCTAAGGAAGTGCACAGCGAGCGCCAGCAGGCCTTATCGTACCTATCATCTTAAAAGTAGGAACTGTCTGATCTCGACCTTGAGTTGATCCGGAGCTGATATATGATGGGACTGATTGAGATACTTGTCTCTGCTCTTCATTTCCCAGGGCGATGGGAGTGCTGGTCTCACCCTGCAGTCATGCAGATGTTTCGGGCCTGGGCAGGATCAGGATGAAGCAAAAGGTAAGAGAGGGGCTGGGATGTGTGTGTGTGTGTGTGTGTGTGTGTGTGTGTGTCAGTTCACTGCAATCAGCTTAAAGAAAAAACAAGTTATTCTTGTCCCTAAATCTTCCGATTGTGCTCTGCAGATAGCAGTGGGTGACAGGAGCACTCATTGATTATCTGTCCCGGAGCCGTCTGAGAGATAGCAGAGACTGCAGATAATTGACCTCAGAGCGTCCGCGCTCTTAACAGAAGGACAGTTTGCGAGAATGCTTTGTGCTCCGCATTGTGCAAATACACAATGGGAAAATAATTGATTTGCACTTCAACTGCATTTCTAAATAAATGCATTAATGCTTCACTTATTTATTATTTTTAGAAATGATTAATTCAATGAACAATACTTTTTGCAACGGATATTGTATGTATGGATATTTGTCCAATCGTCCGTCCGTCATCCATTCGGTTAAATCGATTAATCACATCATACATAAAAGTTTGTTTTTATATAATATATGTGTGTGTATATATATACACACACATATATGGATTCTAGGATTTTCATTTTATGGGGGCTCAGCCCCAAGTGAGGGTATGACATTTTTTTTTAAGACTTTAGGGTCTCATTTACAATATGCACACATTACTAATATTACTTTGTTAATATTTCTTGTTTGTTAATTCTATTATAAATGGCATTACATAGGCCTATTTCAAATCAAAATGGCGAAATTAGACAAAAGTTTATTAATTTGCCTGAATATTTTTGTCATTTGTTTAATATTTCTGGCTTAAAGAAGCAGCTGTCAAATATGAAATGTTTAGTTTAGCTACACATCTCTCACTTGACGTCGAGTCGCGCTGCTAAAGTTCGCGCTGCGCCTCAGCAGCTTCTGTGAACATAAAGCCCGCCTTCTCTGATTTGATTGGTTTTCTCAAATATTTTGACATTGACGAGCGGTGACAGACCAATGAGGCTCAGATCAACACACACACCTCTGCTTCTGACGTGCGATCTGCTCGACGCCGCTGCGGATTGAAGAACACGCGGATTAAAAGACGGGACAAAGCCGAAGCCTCCCGCCAGTTTCATATGTTTGAAAGGTTAATCACACATTTTTTTAGGGGGGCTGGACAGAAGTTTAGGGGGGGCTGAAGACACCCTAAAAAGGGCCTAGTGGCACCCATGATCGAAACCGAAATTCAGAACCTCTAACCGATGTATTTTTCCCATGTCGGTTATTTCGGTTTTAGTCACGTGACTCCGCCCCGTCAGTCACATCAAGTGCAGTTTGCAGGCACACAGAGATGCAGGAGCAGTTATCTGTGTTTATAGATGCCCAGAATCACTTTAGTAACTGTGTGTTTTACACAGTTTATACAGGTCAGTTAATTGCCGTTCTTCTTATAGCCTACCGCTGACACGCGCGCGCACACACACACACACACACAGCACGCGCAAGCCCCGAAGCCAGATCGCTTTCACTTTCGTCCTCATAAAGTTTGTCAAGAAAATGCGTTTAAAGGCTTGAACATGTAAAGCGATTGTGCGCTATTCAAAAACAACAATACAGAAAACTTCTCCGTTCAGTCCTCATGAGCTTTTTCTGTGAGACAGAGACGAGCCGATCGCGTCTCTGACAACGCAGACCTCGATCACCTGCGATCACCAAGCTTTGTCATTTGTATGTGTTTTAAGGCTTGCCAGTTTGAACATTGAAGCAATTTTAGACCATCAGATGTGTATTATGTTGAACTAATGCCTGATATATTGTGACAAACGAACACTCACAGACAGAAGCTCGCACATCACGTGAAGATCGTGCGCGGAGAGAAGCACAGAAACGCTGTCCTGTGACCAGTGATGCCAGTAACGCGCTACTCTAATCTGACTACTTTTTTCCAGTAACGAGTAATCTAACGCGTTACTATTTCCAAACCAGTAATCAGATTAAAGTAACTTATCCAAGTCACTGTGCGTTACTATTTTTTATTTGCTGAATGTAACTAATAAAGTAACTTGTAATCTAACTTAGTTACTTTTAAAATCAAGTAATCTGTAAAGTAACTAAGTTACTTTTTAAAGGAGTAATCAGATTACTTTTTCAAAGTAACTGTGGAAAAACTGCCTGTGACTAAAGTAAAGTCACTAAAGTCGCTTAGAAACTCAACCGGTATAGATTTGAATACCTTTGAAGTACAAACCACAGCTTCATAATGAATAGAGACAGTAAGAGTAATTCACACACACTATCACTCTCATTAATGCATTCAGATAAATGTAATGTAGGCCTACTGTGCTAATGTATCTGTATCTGATGTACAACAAGCAGAAATCTGCCCCACAGACAATAACTGCTGAAAGTGAACCGTTTCCTTCAAGTATTTGAAAATCACAAAGAAATGCACTTTTTCATGAGAAAAAAAAATTCCACCTTTTAATAGTAGAAAATATTTACAGTACAAACCTTATCAGGAACTTACTCAAAAACCTTATGAGGGCCAAAAATGGAAAGCAAAAAAATAATAATCGTTCATTAATCGTAATCGAGGTAAAATGTTCAATTAATCGAGGTTTTTATTTTTGGTCAAATCGTTACAGTTTTGGTTCGGTGCATGCGTGTTTCCGAGTGCAAACTCTAACAGTTCACAGTCGGCTTGTTTTAAGCGCGGCACACACTTCAATCCGAGCTCCCACACACACATATGAAGTATTCCCCTTCTGTATTCTCTCTTCACTCACGACTGTGTCGCTGTACATGACTGTAACAGCATCATTAAATGTGCGGATGATACCACGGTGGTTGGCCTGATTAGTGGGGATGATGAGACGGCCTACAGGGATGAGGTCCAGCGCACGAGTGCATGGTGTGCTGATAACAATCTCGTCCTCAATCCCCAGAACACCAAAGAGATCATTGTGGACTTCAGGCGAACTAAGACCCATGCACCCATTAACATCAATGGAGTCACAGTTGAACGTGTTTCAAGTTTCATATCTCTGATCTGACCTTACATGGTCCCTGAACGCCTCCATAATCTTCAGGCTTTATTTCTTACGGAGCCTTAAAAAAGCTCAACTTTACCCCAAGATTTTGCTTGAGTTTCATCGATGTACCATTGAGAGCATATTGACCAACTGCACCTCAGCATGGTTTGGCAATTGCTCAGCATCAGACCATGAGGCAATCCAGCGGGTGGTAAGAACGGCCCAGAGAATCATCGGTACGCAATTACCATCAATCGAGGATTAAAACAACCCAATTGCTGGGTTAGTCCATTTTCAACCCAACTTGGGTTATTTTTAACCCAGCATTTTTTTGGAGTGCAGCAGGCTCAGAAAGAGTTTCTTTCCTGAGGCTGTGACTTTGTTAAACGTTCTGCCTTGAGACATTATCATCACTTATCACAGTATTTTTTTTAGTGGCTCTCCTATTTCTCTTTTAGCATTAGCTGAACACCTCCCAGTGTTCAATTTATTTATTCATATTGCACTCTATAAAATGCTGGGTTAAAAATAACCCAAGTTTGGTTGAAAATGGACTAACCAGCGATTGGGTTGTTTTACCCCAGCAATTGGGTTGTTTTAAGCAAACATTTAACCCAACCGCTGGGTTAAAACAACCCAACCCCAGTTAGTCCATTTTCAACACAACTTGGGTTATTTTTAACCCAGCATTTTTCTAGAGTGTGTGCATTTATCAAACTGCAATTTTTTAACGAGTATGTACACCTGTGTATGTATTGTTATAGTTATGCATATCCATGGTCATATTCAGCATTTTTAGCACTACTTGAGATTATAACTTTTATCATGCATCCTGGTTGGTTGTTAACTGCATTTCGTTGGTTTGTATTCGTACTTGCTCAATGACAATAAATTGAATTGAATTAAATAAATCTGTCAGGAAATGACAGTCACTGTTTATAATGATTAAATTTCAACAACGAATTGGAGAAAAAACTATTTTATAATTAGATAATTAGAAGTTATTGCAAAAACTGCCTAATGTGAAGTTTAAATGTTTGTGTACTGTGAGTGTTTATTTGAGTGTTGATTATTATACCTAAAAATAAATAGCAACTGAATTTAGACTAATAGTTTGGGCTCTGTTATTAACCTTTAATATTAATGTGCAAGTAAGGCTCCCTATATAATTTACAGCAATATCTTCAATACACTTTTAGTTTTAATTTAATTCATTTAAGGACAGACACTTTTTTTCAGTAAACCGCTGTTTAATAAAAATAAATAAAAAGCAATTTTGTAAAACTGCTGTAACGAACCGTCAGTGTTGAGTACCGTTACACCCATAATATATATATATATGTTTTGTCCCCAAAAGTTCCGCAGTCACAACACAGTGATTACCACACATCTGAACTATAACTTAAATATAAAAACCTTAACCCTAACCCCAAACAATTACACTGCAACCAATACATGTGCAGAATACATATACTTTCTGCTTAAAATAATCCTAAAATACTAAATAACAAGACCAATTAAGGACAGTAATAATTATTTTCAAGCATAAACGTAAGAACTTTTGAAGTAAAAAAAGTAATTTATATAGTATAAACTTAAATACAATTATAAAATGTTACAATATTTGTTGAATAGTTTACAATATTGTTTTGAACTGCTTATTTACAATGGTTAGCTTACCAATAACTGTTTTCATTGTTTGCTTGTTTTTGTTTTTTTATTGTATTAAATCCAGACCAAAAATCCTAATAATCAAACTAAATCGTAATACTTATTATATAATATACTAATATAATAGGACTCCACAACAACAAAAACATTCAAAAATGTATTGTCCCTGTTTTTTTTATTAAAATATAATAACAAATGAGATTTGAGTGATATTTTGACCACTCAAATAGGAAATGTCCCCGGTTTCCATTTCAGAAATATGGTCACTGTTTTCACTACATGAGAAATATTTGCAATAAATTTAGTCATGGATTATTATCATTTAAAATTTTCGAAATAGTTTTTTTTTTTTTTCAAATGTTTGAATTTTGTATGTTTATCTGTTCCAAAGTTTAATAAATTAGACACTGATGGCACAGTGCTGTTTTAAGTCTTTTTTTTTCAACCAAAAATGCTTTGCGTGTATCGACGGGTCAGGGCTGTTTTGGCAACAAAAGGGGGACCAACACAATATTAGGATACAATATGTTATGCCTGATCGGTGTATATTTACATATTAAATTACATTATAGTACTAATGAGGGTATATTATGCATTAATTCATGCATATTATTTATAAGCTAAATGAAGAATATGATGCATAAAAATTACATAATGAAAATCAAAAACGTATATTTACATCATAAAATTGTATTTTGTATTTAAAATGTGTTTATTCTTTTATTTATACATATTTAAAAATATGTTTTTGAGTCAGATAAATACTAAATACTAGAAGAAAAATGAGGGTACATGCTTGCACATTATCATACTTTCCAAATTATCATCATTAACATTTCATTTTTGGCTTCGCTAGGTTTGCCAGACGCACATACGAGGAAGTGTTCGTTCTCTCACAGGCTTTTTTTGGGATGGTTGGATCACTATAAAAGGACCCGTGGAGAAGATAAACAGCCAAGACAAAAGTAGTGGCTTCTTCCTGAACTCTTTCCTGGAAGGTATGCACATCTGCGATCATTTCTCTGGGAGATTTTCCCTCACACCTTCTGTAATTGTCATATTCCCACTTTGCCACCTATAAAGTTACCTCTTAAATTATAAACAGTCTCAAACAGTCTCTTAACTTGGCAGGACGTTGTGTCCATATTTCTGAACTGAAAACCGCAGGACAGTTTCAGTTCAGCAGTTAGTTCAATATATCATTAACATTTAACTAGAATGTTGTGTTGGAGAGTCTGATTCATTCTAGTGAATCGCTTCATCCCTAAAGGTTCTCTCTCTCAACTGGAGAGTCTGATTCATTCTAGTGAATCGCTTCATCCTGAAAGGTTCTCTCTCTCAACTGGAGAATCTGATTCATTCTATTGAATCACTTCATCCTAAAAGGTTCTTTCTCTCGAGAGTCTGATTCATTCTAGTGAATCGCTTCATCCTAAAAGGTTCTCTCTCTCAACTGGAGAGTCTGATTCATTCTAGTGAATCGCTTCATCCTAAAAGGTTCTCTCTCTCAACTGGAGAATCTGATTCATTCTATTGAATCACTTCATCCTAAAAGGTTCTTTCTCTCGAGAGTCTGATTCATTCTAGTGAATCGCTTCATCCTAAAAGGTTCTCTCTCTCAACTGGAGAGTCTGATTCATTCTAGTGAATCGCTTCATCCTAAAAGGTTCTCTCTTTCAACTGGAGAGTCTGATTCATTCTAGTGAATCGCTTCATTCTAAAAGGTTCTTTCTCTCGAGAGTCTGATTCATTCTATTGAATCACTTCATCCTAAAAGGTTCTCTCTCTCAACTGGAGAGTCTGATTCATTCTATTGAATCACTTCATCCTAAAAGGTTCTCTCTCTCAACTGGAGAGTCTGATTCATTCTATTGAATCACTTTATCCTAAAAGGTTCTCTCTTTCAACTGGAGAGTCTGATTCATTCTATTGAATCACTTCATCCTAAAAGGTTCTCTCTCTCAACTGGAGAGTCTGATTCATTCTATTGAATCACTTCATCCTAAAAGGTTCTCTCTTTCAACTGGAGAGTCTGATTCATTCTAGTGAATCACTTCATTCTAAAAGGTTCTCTCTCTCAACTGGAGAGTCTGATTCATTCTATTGAATCACTTCATCCTAAAAGGTTCTCTCTCTCAACTGGAGAGTCTGATTCATTCTATTGAATCACTTTATCCTAAAAGGTTCTCTCTTTCAACTGGAGAGTCTGATTCATTCTATTGAATCACTTCATCCTAAAAGGTTCTCTCTCTCAACTGGAGAGTCTGATTCATTCTATTGAATCACTTCATCCTAAAAGGTTCTCTCTCTCAACTGGAGAGTCTGATTCATTCTATTGAATCACTTCATCCTAAAAGGTTCTCTCTCTCAACTGGAGAGTCTGATTCATTCTATTGAATCACTTCATCCTGAAAGGTTCTCTCTCTCAACTGGAGAATCTGATTCATTCTATTGAATCACTTCATCCTAAAAGGTTCTTTCTCTCGAGAGTCTGATTCATTCTAGTGAATCGCTTCATCCTAAAAGGTTCTCTCTCTCAACTGGAAAGTCTGATTCATTCTATTGAATCACTTCATCCTAAAAGGTTCTCTCTTTCAACTGGAGAGTCTGATTCATTCTAGTGAATCGCTTCATTCTAAAAGGTTCTCTCTCTCAACTGGAGAGTCTGATTCATTCTATTGAATCACTTCATCCTAAAAGGTTCTCTCTCTCAACTGGAGAGTCTGATTCATTCTATTGAATCACTTCATCCTAAAAGGTTCTCTCTTTCAACTGGAGAGTCTGATTCATTCTATTGAATCACTTCATCCTAAAAGGTTCTCTCTTTCAACTGGAGAGTCTGATTCATTCTATTGAATCACTTCATCCTAAAAGGTTCTCTCTCTCAACTGGAGAGTCTGATTCATTCTATTGAATCACTTCATCCTGAAAGGTTCTCTCTCTCAACTGGAGAATCTGATTCATTCTATTGAATCACTTCATCCTAAAAGGTTCTTTCTCTCGAGAGTCTGATTCATTCTAGTGAATCGCTTCATCCTAAAAGGTTCTCTCTCTCAACTGGAGAGTCTGATTCATTCTATTGAATCACTTCATCCTAAAAGGTTCTCTCTTTCAACTGGAGAGTCTGATTCATTCTATTGAATCACTTCATCCTAAAAGGTTCTCTCTTTCAACTGGAGAGTCTGATTCATTCTAGTGAATCACTTCATTCTGAAAGGTTCTCTCTCTCAACTGGAGAATCTGATTCATTCTATTGAATCGCTTCATCCTAAAAGGTTCTCTCTTTCAACTGGAGAGTCTGATTCATTCTAGTGAATCACTTAATTCTAAAAGGTTCTCTCTTTCAACTGCGAGTCTGATTCATTCTATTGAATCACTTCATCCTAAAAGGTTCTTTCTCTCGAGAGTCTGATTCATTCTAGTGAATCGCTTCATCCTAAAAGGTTCTCTCTCTCAACTGGAAAGTCTGATTCATTCTATTGAATCACTTCATCCTAAAAGGTTCTCTCTTTCAACTGGAGAGTCTGATTCATTCTATTGAATCACTTCATCCTAAAAGGTTCTCTCTTTCAACTGGAGAGTCTGATTCATTCTAGTGAATCACTTCATTCTAAAAGGTTCTCTCTCTCAACTGGAGAGTCTGATTCATTCTATTGAATCACTTCATCCTAAAAGGTTCTCTCTCTCAACTGGAGAGTCTGATTCATTCTAGTGAATCACTTCATTCTGAAAGGTTCTCTCTCTCAACTGGAGAGTCTGATTCATTCTAGTGAATCACTTCATTCTGAAAGGTTCTCTCTCTCAACTGGAGAGTCTGATTCATTCTATTGAATCACTTCATCCTAAAAGGTTCTCTCTCTCAACTGGAGAATCTGATTCATTCTATTGAATCACTTCATCCTAAAAGGTTCTCTCTTTCAACTGGAGAGTCTGATTCATTCTAGTGAATCACTTCATTCTGAAAGGTTCTCTCTCTCAACTGAAGCGTCTGATTAATTCTAGTGAATCACTTCATTCTAAAAGGTTCTCTCTCTCAACTGGAGAGTCTGAATCATTCTAGTGAATCTAAACTAGTCAGATAATTCTGTTTATGTGTATTTAGCCAATCAAAAGTCAATATCCACTCAAACTTTTCTTGTCCATTTTCCACATACATTTTACATCAGCAACTTTCTCATTTGTGTGTAGTTTTATTTCTCCTCATGCCCTGTACTTCAATGAAACATAAATGAGAACCCCATTAAGTCTCCCAAACTCTGAGCGAACAACCTCAAAGCAATAACATTTTCGTCCGGGCAACCCTGAGGCTGCATTTTCCTCATGTTCCATTTACACAGGCTGGTGTTTACCGAAGCAATTCAGGTTAAGTGCTTTTGTTGAAGGGCACAGCTGCCCTATTCCCACCTGGGGAAAGAGGTAATGCAATCATGATCTCCTTGCCAAACTATAGATGCGAAATGAGCTGTATGCTATCGGCACGTTGAAATCCAGAGTCCTTTCGAAGGCGTGACGTGGCTTTATACCCCCTCCTGCCCCTGCAGCGCTGAAGACAGTGGAGATAATTGCATATTGATAGCCGAGCTATAATTAATGATGATGAGCTTAGCGGCAATGCTATCTGCACCGGATCCCATCCAAACGCAGGCCGTGATTATGCCAGCGGCCTCATGTTGAGTCTGCCAGGCTGCTCCACTTGAATCTGTGGCACGCTTTGATTGGGTAACTGCACTGAATGAAATGGTCAATAGTTCAGGAGGTACTTTGTTGATTTCAGAAATCGATTTATTTGTTATTGACGAGAGGTCTTGATTAGGTACAGCTGGCCTGATCAACAAGGACATGTTGATTTTCTTTGCTTTCTTTGTTTTGTGCTTATGTGTCTTCCAATTCAATACAGTTCTCCTTGTGTTGTGGTGAGACACTCGCCCTAATGATGATTTTATATGCCAATAAAAGGTATAGCGGTGATAAATAGGCATTATATCGCTGTTTTTTTTTTTAAATGTAAAAGCGAGTACAGACTCGAGCGAACTGGGGAATAATCAAACACTCTCGCCTAAACGGTTCTTTATGTTACTTTGGAGGGTTGAATCGCTTCATCCTTAAAGGGATCCCCTGGTGTTTAGACTTGTATGGCTTAATATAACATAAATTATGTCTCTTAATGAAATATGTAGTAGAAAACCCATGAAAGATCCACGTTATTTAAAAAAAAATCCATTACATATTTGGACAATGGGCGGCGCCATTTTGTTTGTGTTCTACACTCTAAAAAATGCTGGGTTAAAAATAACCCAATATGGGTTGAAAATGGACTAACCCAGCAATTGTTTTTTTTTAACCCAGCAATTGGGTTGTTTTAACCCAGTGGTTGGGTTAAATGTTTACTTAAAACAACCCAATCGCTGGGTTAAAATGTTGGTTTGAAAATATTGAAAACATCAGTTGGGTTAAAAATGGACTAACCCAGCGATTGGGTTGTTTTAAGCAAACATTTAACCTAACCGCTGGGTTAAAACAACCCAATCGCTGGGTTAAAACAACCCAATTGCTGGGTTAGTCCATTTTCAACCCAACTTGGGTTATTTTTAACCCAGCATTTTTTAGAGTATAAGTCGATGACGTAAAATGTTTGCACTCGGCAATCGACTGGTGCTACCCGTAGCTATTTTACAACAACACACCTCGAAAAATGTTTCAGAGTTAAACAAAACCAATCAATTGCTTTGTAATTGCATTTCAAACACACGTGCACACAAACTCACACACACACAACCAGATCGCCGTGCACACACACACATACATCCACGCACACACACACACATACATCCACGCACTGTGCGCACACGCACATACACACACACACACACATCCACGCACTGTGTGCGCACACACACACTCAATCAGCTGTAATGTTGCATGAGGGTTGACTTGCCTAATTTGTCACCTGGTTCCGATTGGGCAGGCCAGCACTCTCCCTGGCTGAATCCGAAATCACCCCCTAAACCTTCATGAACTATTCCCTACTGTAGGAGCCAAAATGTGTATGGCTGGGTGATGTTATTCTTATTTTGACCACTGAGTGGCGCTGTGAACATTACTGAGAGATCAATGTATATTATGTCGCCTTCCTTATGCTGTAGGTAGGTGTTTTGACCCGGAAGGGCAAAAAGGTTTTGACCGCAATAGCGGTGAACGTGTGTAAACTTCCATTGGGATTAATGTATTGAATACAAAAATGGACATTATGCATTGTGGTGTTTGTGGAGCCAATAAACTCTGTATAGTAATGCAACGGAAGAATGGTCTTCTCGTTATTATGGACGAAGTAAACAACGTAACACCAAAGAAAGTGAGTCAACCTAACTTCTCCGGGACCAAGACAACTCAGTAGCTTAAAGTATTAGATTTAGCTCCTACACCTACTTTAATAATACAGTTCACTTCACAGGAGGGAATGAAAACGAGTACGTGAAGAAGTCAGACAGCCGTTGTGTGTTCATCGGCTGTACACTCGTTATTGTGGTGCATTGTGGGATTGAATGAGTGCATTCGAACATGTCCACTATGGTTTCGGACACCACTACAAATGCCCTATTTAAGGTATAGGGGGCGATTTCGGATTCAGCCCCTGTCGTGGAGACTGACGAGGGCAGCCCATAACACATCTCAATTGAGACAAAGTCTGTCAGATGTGTGTGTGTTTGTGTGTGTTGATCTGTTTGTGTGTGTGAGTTTGTGTGCACCCACGTGTGTTTGAGTGTGTTTTAAATGCAATTACAAAGCAATTGATTGGTTTTGTTTAACTCTGAAACATTTTTCGCGTTGTGTTGTGGTAGAATAGCTACGGGTAGCACCAGTTGATTGCCGAGTGCAACCATTTTACGTCATCGACCTAGAGCACAAACAAAATGTCGCCGCCCATTGTTCAAATATATATTGGATTTTATAAATAACGTAGATCTTTCATGGGTTTTCTACTACATATTTCAGTAAGAAACATCATTTTATGTTATATTAAGCCGTACAAGTCTTAACACCAGGGGATCCCTTTAAACTGTTCTCTTTTCTCTCATATGTTGTGTTGAAGAGTCTGATTCATTCTAGTGAATCGCTTAATTCTGAAAGGTTCTCTCTCTCAACTGGAGAGTCTGATTCATTCTAGTGAATCACTTCATCCTGAAAGGTTCTCTCTCTCAACTGGAGAGTCTGATTCATTCTAGTGAATCACTTCATCCTGAAAGGTTCTCTCTCTCAACTGGAGAGTCTGATTCATTCTAGTGAATCACTTCATCCTGAAAGGTTCTCTCTCTCAACTGGAGAGTCTGATTCATTCTAGTGAATCACTTCATCCTGAAAGATTTTCTCTCTCAACTGGAGAGTCTGATTCATTCTAGTGAATCACTTCATCCTGAAAGTATCTCTGTCTCAACTGGAGAGTCTGATTCATTCTAGTGAATCGCTTCATCCTAAAAGGTTCTCTCTCTCAACTGGAGAGTCTGATTCATTCTTGTGAATCACTTCATCCTGAAAGGTTCTCTCTCTCAACTGGAGAGTCTGATTCATTTTAGTGAATCGCTTCATCCTGAAAGGTTCTTTCTCTCAACTGGAGAGTCTGATTCATTCTAGTGAATCGCTTCATCCTGAAAGGATCTCTGTCTCAACTGGAGAGTCTGATTCATTCTAGTGAATCACTTCATCCTGAAGGTTCTCTCTCTCAACTGGAGAGTCTGATTCATTTTAGTGAATCACTTCATCCTGAAAGGTTCTTTCTCTCAACTGGAGAGTCTGATTCATTCTAGTGAATCGCTTCATCCTGAAAGGATCTCTGTCTCAACTGGAGAGTCTGATTCATTCTAGTGAATCACTTCATCCTGAAAGGTTCTCTCTCTCAACTGGAGAGTCTGATTCATTTTAGTGAATCACTTCATCCTGAAAGGTTCTTTCTCTCAACTGGAGAGTCTGATTCATTCTAGTGAATCGCTTCATCCTAAAAGATTTTCTCTCTCAACTGGAGAATCTTAGAGAATGGCTTCATCCTAAAAGATTCTCTTTGTCTCTTATATGTTGCGTTGAAGAGTTTTATTCATTTAGTGAATCATTTCATCCTGAACAATTATTTTCCTCATATGCTGCAGTCTAGTGAATCGCTTCATCCTTAACATGTTGAGTTTGAAAGCCTGATTCATTATAGTGAATCAGTTAATTTAAAATCTAAACCTTTCTTTCTCTAATGTTGCATTGGAGAGATTGATTTGTTTTCAACAACAGTTGAGGCGTTGCTCAACATGACAACTACAAGTGTTGTGGTTCGTCTTCCTCTACTAAATCTAACTTTCTCTCGATAGTTTTGTCGTTGATATAGTAAATCAGAACATTTATAATCTACCTAATTCATCTAAACAAATCACGACCGGCTGCGTTTGGTTTACATCCATTGCCAATGCAGAAAGCACGTGAAATACTTGTTCCGTGTCATTTCGTTACGCTTGATTCAGTCTGAATCAAAACCTGCCATGTTGGAAATAAGCATAGCTAGTGTATATTATGCAGACATGGCTGGATAACCTTCCGAGAAGTAAACAAAGTTCATAAATGTTAATTTATTCCTAAATGTTCTTTCATGATCAGTGCCCTCATTAGATCTTTATTTGCCAGCTAATTAGCAACTTATTCCTTTTAGTCAGTAATTTAGGCGAATGTCACGTAGCTTAATTAATATTCATGAGCAAAGCCTAATAAGACTTGACAACATGCAGACTCCAGTTATGAATGTGAGGTAGTTCATGTTCTCTTCATAAAATTTATACTGTTAACACTGTTTAATATTTCTAATAATTGTGCATTATAAAATACTTACTCCAGTAGTTAAGATGCATTGAAATATTTATGAGTGTTATGAATGAGTTTCATACATGCATGCTTATATACTATTAATCTGTACTGGTCTGAATGGTGTAATTTGGTAATAAGAGTTATAAAGTGTTATGAATATATTTTTGTTCTTAAGGTGAGGTCTGCTGTTGTTTAAAGCGCTGTGCCAGGTTAACTGAAGATAATTTAAATTGTTCTTTGTCATGTATTAAGTCATGTGAAAAGAAAAGACACCCTACTGATTTTGACGGTTTTATGTATCAGGACATGATAAAAAATAATCTGGTTTTAAAATTAGGCCTCAGATGAACAACAGAACCTGACATATTATTACACAGTGTCATTTATTTAACAAAAGCTAGGCCAAGCCATGGGTGACAAAAAGACAAAAAGAAAGACCAAAGGAATCGAGTTTGAAAGGTGACGCCCACTATTGTAAAATTTATAAATAAATTGTTAAATGCATAGTTAAATAATTACATGCAGTATATATATTTATATACACTATATTGCCAAAAGTATTGGGACGCCCCTTCAATCACTTCATGGCCACAGGTGTATAAATCAAGCACTAGGCCTGTAGACGCTTCTACACACATTAGTGAGAGAATGTGTCGCTCTCAGGAGCTCAGAGAAGTCCATTCGTGAAATTTCCTCACTACTAAATATTCCACGCTCAACTGTTAGTGGTGTTATAACAAAGTGGAAGCGATTGGGAACAACAGCAACTCAGCCACGAAGTGAAATCTCAGAGCGGGGTCAGCGCATGCTGAGGGTCACAGAAGTCGCCAACTTTCTGCAGAGTCAAGAGCTCCAGACCTCCAAACTTCTGTGGCCTTCAGATGAGCTCAAGATCAGTGTGTAGAGCTTCATGGAATGGGTTTCCATGGCCGAGCAGCTCATCCAAGCCTTACATTACCAAGTGCAATGCAAAGCGTGGGATGCAGTGGGGTAAAGCGCGCCGCCACTGGACTCTAGAGCAGTGGAGACGTGTTCTCTGGAGCAGAGATGGGACCAAGTCACACATGTGCAAGTCTCAAGTAAGTCTCAAGTCTGAACCTTCAAGTCTCAAGCAAGTCCCAAGTATTTTTTTCTTGGGCAAGTCAAGTCAAGTCAAGTCACAGGCTATGTCAAGTCAAGTCAAGTCAAGTCCTGTAGTAGGTCAAGTCAAGTCCAAGTCAAGTCAGCTTATTATTGTAATTTTACCTGCAGAATCTGATCTTAATAAAGTGAAAAGACAAGATATAAGTAACTGTCAGTAAATTACAATAATTTGGATTTGCATTGTAAATACTCATGTTCAGTAAAATACATCATGGAATCAGACTAAATTGTAACTTCATAAAAATATTTATTTTTCACTTCTGCCAACAGTGTTTTAAATTTAAATGTAAAATGTTTTAAATGTTCAACATTAAGTCCATAAAACAAATAACAGCAAGGGTCTCCAACCTTTTTTCATTTGAGAGCTACTTTTAAAAAATGAAAGTCACAGAGAGCTACTCATGTTATATAATACTTAAAACTCTTAAATAATGCATCATAATTCTCATATTAACAACTATCCGAACTGTTTTACACCTGAAAGAGTGTAGTAGTAGTTCCAGTAGTCGGTACCAATACCATAAAAATTTGACG
>NC_137108.1:49521186-49616186 GCF_949357685.1 Gobio gobio
CTTATAATTATGACTTAACATGTCGTATTTCACACTTATGACTTTTAAAATCATTTTTTCAACATTTTATCTTATAATTATAACTTAGCATGTAGTATTTTCACACTATTATGACTTTTAAAATCATATTTTCAACATTTTGTAATTATGATTTAACATGTCGTATTTTCGCACTATGACTTTTAAAATCATATTTTCAACATTTTATCTGATAATTATGACTTAGCATGTCGTATTTCACACTTATGACTTTTAAAATCATATTTTCAACATTTTATCTGATAATTATAACTTAGCATGTAGTATTTTCACACTATTATGACTTTTAAAATCATATTTTCAACATTTTATCTGATAATTATGACTTAGCATGTCGTATTTCACACTTATGACTTTTAAAATCATATTTTCAACATTTTATCTGATAATTATGACTTAGCATGTCGTATTTCACACTTATGACTTTTAAAATCATATTTTCAACATTTTATCTTTGTTGGGGAAAAATTTAATCACAGAAGATTTAATCTTCCAGACCTGTTTTCTCTATTGTGTTTTAAATGAGTCAGATCAAAGAGGCCCCACCTGTGGAAGCCATACATTGTCCCTTTTATCTTTTATTGCTCTTGGAATCTGAGTTCCTGGCTAACATGCTTTGTGAGATGAAGATGGAGGACCATTGTGTTTCTTGCTTTTAATTCAAATGAGATCCAAGACAGGAGGGGGACCATTTGTGTATTGTCTCACCTCTTGCTCAAGGCGAAACCTTCAGTGGGTTTCGCCAGATGTATGGAAAATTACTGAGGGGGTTGTTAAAACATTGAGGGTATAAAAGTTTGTGCTTTCTTTTGTTTTAGCAGTTCACACTCAAGGTAGCCTCGAGCGGCTGCGTTTGACCGTGGCTCTTCCTTGCAAGGAAAATAAATCTTTATAAAGACAATTGGATTATGGTTTGTCTCTTATTAGTGATGTCAATGAATTAATTTTTGCCATTACATCTTATAATTATAACCAGGGCTTAAAAACGGAAAAAAATATCAATCGGTTCACTCCGAGCAGAATCGATATTATAGCGTTTCCGTTTTTGCGTTCCTCAATAAACATTACTGTTCCGAAAACGGTTTGATTTGAAAAAATACCGGTTAATAACGTTATTTTAATTTAGCCTATACTTTAAACAAATATGTATAAATAGACTTATTTTCACTCAATGATAATATAACGCATGGTAATTAAACTTGAATATTTATTTCATAACATTTTTAAAACCACAACAGAAATACATACATGTATAAATAAAGATTAAATAAACTGGTTAACCATTGCTCTTTTAATGCACTGTCAACTGGTAATTTCAAAGCAAACACTGCGCAACACTGCATCACATAATCAAATTCAGTCAGCTAATAAAGCTTGATCATTTAATGCAATATAACATACCATTTAATACGAAGCATCAACCGTCTATATAGAAAACATTGAGCTGTATTGGCAATCTGAAAGACTATAGGAAAAATGTTTGATAGATGCTGTAGCCTACTTGGATAGGCTTAAACGGAATCCATAAACTAGCCTAAATCAGTCTGTTTGAGCTTAAAGTCTGAACTGCTTATTTAAACGTTCGAAAAGAATGTCCTCCAATACCTGCGCTTTCATAGTAGACCTCAGCGGGGAAAGAAATGTACTTGAGGCATGAAAATGCTCGCTCATACTGACAGTAGATTCATAGATGATGGTGCATTTCACTCACGCTTGATCCGTCAACATCACATGCTGGACTACTCATTTCATGATTGGTCACTGCCAAATAAAAATATTAAAGAGAACGATAAAATAACGTTATTAACCGGTTAATGATCATTTCAAATTAATGTTTCTGTTCAGAACGATTCAAATTGATTTTGATTTCGTTTTCGTTTTTGTTCCTCTTAAAATTTTGTTCGTTTCCGGTTTTCGTTTTCGTTCCTTGAACCGGTTCAGGGCCCTGATTATAACTTAGCATGTCGTATTTCAAACTTATGACTTTTAAAATCATATTTTCAACATTTTATCTTATAATTATGACTTAGCATGTTGTATTTTCACACTAATGACTTTTAAAATCATATTTTCAACATTTTATCTTATAATTATGACTTAGCATGTCATATTTTCAAACTATTATGACTTTTAAAATCATATTTTTGACTTTTTATCTAATAATGAGGACATTTAAAATCATACTTTTTTTTAACATTTTATCTCTTAATTATGACTTTATGATAATTGAGCTGATCAGTAATATAGTTGAATATTTAGTGTCCCCAACTGAGCAAGACAAAGTCAGAGGCGACGGTGACAAGGAACCAAAACTCCATCAGGAACATTAATGACACACATCATTAGCGGCTGCTGTCACTTTAAGATCTGCCGCTGCTGAACATGACGCGCATCTCATTTCCTCACAACTCTTTAAGTTCATTTAAGACGTTATTTAACTCATTTAAGATGCTCTTAAGAGGATACTCCACAAAACGGCTGTTTTGGCATAAATCTGTGTTATTGTTCATTCAAACGTGAAAGAAAACTCAATACTGGCACGCGTCTTTCTGAGTGTGTGAGTGTGTCATAGTCAGGACATTCACAGACAGTGCGTTCTCTTCTGTCTTTCTGTCGGTTGTGTGTGTGTGTGTTTGTGTCATAGTCAGGACATTCACAGATAGTGCTTTCTCTTCTGTCTTTCTGTGTGTGTGTGAGTGTGTGTGTGTGTGTGTGTCATAGTCAGGCAGAGCCGGCTCTCCCTATAAGCGAACTAAGCGGCTGCTTAGGGCCCCGCCGCCACTAGGGGGCCCTAACTACAGATTGCACTCGCCAGCGTCGCCGCAGTTTATCACGCAAGACGCTCAATTCGCGTCATTCGCACCGCGCGAAAAGCGCCTTCCGCGCCGCGGGACCTCTAGACGCGCGTCAACGCGCCTTTCCATTGACTTACCATTGAAATCAAATCACTCGCGCCAGACACTATTTGCGTTTGGTGTGAACGCAGCATAACGTTAGCTGTCCGTCGATTATGCTGAATCAACATTGCTTGCACTATGGTCCAGCCGTCGGCCCCAGCTCTGGGCTGCAGACCGCTTAGAGACAGACCCACCTCCAATGAATGTATTTTCTTTTTAACAGTTAACGTTACATGACCTACACTAGTTCTGGGAAAGAAAAAAACGAAAAATCTTTGTCTCAATAGACGCTTATTACAATAAAAAATAGTTTAAGAACATTCGAGAGAAAGAAAGTAATAGGAAGAGAGAGCAATCATTTGACAGTCAAAATCAAAATGAAGTTTAAAATAAAGCGGTTAAATACAAGCTTTTCTTATGGTCTTAATTGAATAGGCAATTAAAGATTATTAATAAATATTAATCTATATAGGCTACTATTATGAAATATTTTATATAGGCTATTGTTAAGCTAAATCGCCCAGACCATTTAAACCTAAAGAAAACACAGTGTCCTCTCTGAAACATTATTGAATGATGATCGATACAAGACACCTAAAAGCAAAATGGATTTGTGGTAAATTTTAGTAAAGAACACTGTAAAAAAAAGCAGGTCCCCAATTGAAAATTTTCTAGTGAGCAATCACATCAAAATTTTTCAGTTGGCCAAATTGAATTAATGTGAATTGATGCATTTTAATTCAATTAAATTTCAAGAAATTACATTTGGCCAACTGAAAATTTTAGATGTGATCGCTCACTAGAAAATTTTCAATTGGGCACCTGCTTTTTTTTTTTACAGTGAATGTATTACTGTATGTAATCATAAAAGGTAAAAAATATCTCACTCCATGCTGTGAAGGTTTAAAATATGAACAGTATGTAAGAATTAATCAACCAATAATTAAATAATATAATTTAACATTGGATTTCTTTTAATTTACCCTTAACATAATTGTAAAAAACTAAATGTCACTTTCTCAGGAGGAGCCATTCTTAAATATTTTGGTGGTCGTGGAGAAACATTTCATGAGGCTGACACCAGAGATGACACAAGTAAATATTTCCCACTGCCTTTCTTTTGAATAGTTTTGTGCGCAACTTCAACATAGCTAATTTTCCTCTTGCCAATAAAAAATTTAGTTTTATAATCATAATTCACTATGTTGTCTAATTGTACTTTAATATTAATTTAAAATTAATGTGTTTTATCTACTCTGCATACTGTATTTATTATGAATTATATTATAATCTCAACAGCTGGAGGAGGTGACTCTACTGCTGCTTCAGTAGAGCATAGCGAGCCGCATACCACTATGGCTAATGTTGTAAGTTAGCTATATATTGTTAATGCTAAATTATTAATATTTATTTGTTTACAACAAATTGACCTTAAATTTGCAAATCTATAATCTTTACTTTTACTGTTTCAGTGAGTGTACTTTAATAAGCAGTAAAATAATTGTAGGCAATCATGTTAAAAGATATACAGATGAAATATGTAAGTGTTAGATTGTATACAGTTGCTGGTTTGCAGTGCAATACTCCATTATTCACTGCAAGGCAGGGCCCCAAAATTATCCTGCTTAGGGCCCCCAGATTTACAGAGCCGGCCCTGTAGTCAGGACATTCACAGACAGCGTGTTCTCATCTGTCTTTCTGAGTGTGTGTGTGTGTGTGTGTCATAGTCAGAACATTCACAGACAGCGTGTTCTCATCTGTCTTTCTGTGTGTGTGTGTGTGTGTGTGTGTGTGTCATAGTCAGGACATTCACAGACAGCGTGTTCTCATCTGTCTTTCTGAGTGTGTGTGTGTGTGTGTGTCATAGTCAGAACATTCACAGACAGCGTGTTCTCATCTGTCTTTCTGTGTGTGTGTGTGTGTGTGTGTGTGTGTGTCATAGTCAGAACATTCACAGACAGCATGTTCCCATCTGTCTTTCTGTGTGTGTGTGTGTGTGTGTGTCATAGTCAGAACATTCACAGACAGTGCCTTCTCTTCTGTCTTTCTGTGTGTGTGTGTGTGTGTGTGTGTGTGTGTGTGTGTGTGTGTGTGTGTGTGTGTGTGTGTGTTTCATAGTCAGAACATTCACAGATAGTGCCTTCTCTTCTGTCTTTCTGTGTGTGTGTGTGTGTGTGTGTGTGTGTCATAGTCAGAACATTCACAGATAGTGCCTTCTCTTCTGTCTTTCTGTGTGTGTGTGTGTGTGTGTGTGTGTGTGTGTGTGTGTGTGTGTCATAGTCAGAACATTCACAGACAGTGCCTTCTCTTCTGTCTTTCTGTGTGTGTGTGTGTGTGTGTGTGTGTGTGTGTGTGTGTCATAGTCAGAACATTCACAGATAGTGACTTCTCTTCTGTCTTTCTGTGTGCGTGAGTGTGTGTGTCATAGTCAGGACATTCACAGACAGTGCCTTCTCTTCTGTCTTTCTGTGTGTGTGTGTGTGTGTGTGTGTGTGTGTGTGTGTGTGTGTGTGTGTGTCATAATCAGAACATTCACAGACAGTGCCTTCTCTTCTGTCTTTCTGTGCGTTGTGTGTGTGTGTGTGTGTGTGTGTGTGTGTGTGTGTGTGTGTGTGTGTCATAGTCAGGACATTCACAGATAGTGCGTTCTCTTCTGTCTTTCTGTGCGTTGTGTGTGTGTGTGTGTGTGTGTGTGTGTCATAGTCAGGACATTCACAGATAGTGCGTTCTCTTCTGTCTTTCTGTGTGTGTGTGTGTGTGTGTGTGTGTGTGTCATAGTCAGGACATTCACAGATAGTGCGTTCTCTTCTGTCTTTCTGTGTGTGTGTGTGTGTGTGTGTGTGTGTGTGTGTGTGTCATAGTCAGGACATTCACAGATAGTGCGTTCTCTTCTGTCTTTCTGTGCGTTGTGTGTGTGTGTGTGTGTCATAGTCAGGACATTCACAGATAGTGCGTTCTCTTCTGTCTTTCTGTGTGTGTGTGTGTGTGTGTGTGTCATAGTCAGGACATTCACAGATAGTGCGTTCTCTTCTGTCTTTCTGTGCGTTGTGTGTGTGTGTGTCATAAGCCTGTGCGAATCGGCCATGTCTGTAATTTGTAAAGTAAATTTCCCCCGCAAATGACCGACCATATTTCGCCAAACACAGAGGTCCTGTGATAATATTAGTCCCGTGCGAATCGGCATCTGTGATTTGGCCGGGATTAGGCGGATCGTATATCACTTTTGCAAGGTTTTTGCCACGCGGATTATAGCCTACTTTCACTTTAGAATGAACACCAATTTGGGAGTAAATTGCTTGAATGGTGTGTTTAATATTATTCTTAATGAAAAACACAAAAACAGAACAGTACAATTACAAACTCGCTTAAATGGCCGCTTTTACATTTAGCTTTGAAACTGAATCTTCCGCCATATATTGTTATTATATTGCTCAGTTCAGTTTTTAATTGTAGCATCTGTTCTCTAACTGAACTAAATTATTTTTATTACTATAAAACAATCAAAATGATATCGATACGACTGTTTATAATTTCATACAGCTATATCTATAACGAAAAACATTTACAAGCCTTGACATCATATCCGGGAGATAAGTCAGTAAATTCGAGTAAAATCACAGGCTTTGCTTATCCCGTGCGAATGCGAGTAATTTCTTATTCACACGAGGTCCCCAGATAATACTAATCCCGCGTGAATAGGGCTTTAGTCAGGACATTCACAGACAGTGCGTTCTCTTCTGTCTTTCTGTGTGTGTGTGTGTGTGTGTGTGTCATAGTCAGGACATTCACAGACAGTGCGTTCTCTTCTGTCTTTCTGTGTGTGTGTGTGTGTGTGTGTGTCATAGTCAGGACATTCACAGACAGTGCGTTCTCTTCTGTCTTGTCACACTTGAATGGTTTAATAGCATTTGCATGAATAAGAGCATGATCATATAATGTAACGCTAGACAAAGAATGACGAAAAAAACGGATGCTGCGTTAATAGTGTTAAATATTTTTAATATTATAGTGTCTTAATATTTTTGTGTTAAAGGGTAACTAAACCCCTGCTCAGAGCTTAACTCCACCCACTGGCAATTTTTGAAAAATGCTGGAAAAGTGGGCAGAGCCCAGCGGAGACAGAGGGATGAACCGAGGGCGGAGCTGAGCGGAGGGCGTGCACCCGAGACCGGCAGTGACGGGTTGATTGACAGCTGTCAGACTCGAGAGTCGCAGAGATGGAGAATGACTGGAGTGACGCCAGCTTTGCAACAGAGCGGTCATTCTCCTACCTTCACCTGAAGTGGAGGAGGGTGGATTGTCTGTTACAGACACAAACCCGGAGCCTCATCAATGCGAGCCGCTGCTCAAACTGCGTGAACTCCCGATGCCGACGATGCTAGTGAAGCAGCCGCGCAAGAGCACTGACCTAATCTATCTGCGTCCGCGGCAACCACTTGCGTGTCAGGGTTTGAAAGCGCGTCTCATGTATGAAAATTATCTGTACACATGACGGGCGGCAATAATATCGCAAGAAAAGCCTGAAGTGTACTGACAACTGCATTATTTATTATTTTCTTCAATACAATGTTAAAGCAAGTGTCAAGTCAGTTTCATTCATAATGTTTCTACTTCATGTAATATGAGAGTTCATACTGGAGTGAAGCCGTTCTCATCATGTGATTGGGGGAAACATTTCTGAGGGCGTGGTGATAGCCGTTGGAGGTACCATCCTACGTCACGATGTACCACAACATCCAATAGGAAAATTCAACTGCAGTAGCCACCGTTCAACCTTAAGAGGGCAGCACTTTGGCGGTTTTACACCATATTTTATAGAATTAAAACACTTTATACTCAAATGTCAAAACATTTACTCGAATCAATAAACAGCATTAATAAAGCCCCAGTATTACAGATCATTAACTAAAAAAAGTTGGTTTAGGTTTTAGTTACCCTTTAAACTGAAAAAAATTAATTGCATGCGTTAACGCTAATTTTGACAGCTCTACATATAACATAATAAAATATTATATAATATAATAAAATATATAATATAATATAATATAATATATAATATAATAGAATAGAATATAATAGAATAGAATAGAATAGAATTAAAACGTCAATAACAAAAAATAACTAGGGAATCACCAAAATGCAAGAATGATTCTGCATTCATTTTAGCGATCGATAGTGGATAATAAAATATAATGTAATGAACTGACGGTAACAATTTTGCGCTGGTGACGCTCGTGCAGCCTCTCGAGGAGAAATCACAACAAATTAGCTCCTCTCACACAAAGTAACTCAGGTAACATACACGGTTAAAATTACAAATTGTGGAGTTTTTATATTTATAACAACATATGATAGCGTACAGTTAAGCAACATCACAGAACCAAGAGTGCTGTTTTCCTGAATACAATCACGACTGAAAATGACACTGATTTCATATGACAGTTCCATAAACAATTATTAACATAAAGTCACTTACATTTTTTATGCAATATGGACAGTTTTTGTTCAGTTTTGTTTTGTAAATGACTGCCTCATTCTTGAATGAATCGTTTAAATTAATTGACTCAATGACTCACTCATTCTGACGGTCACCTGCTGCCACCTACTGGTGGTTTAGTTTCATGTTTAAACATTGTTTCCAACATTTCTTATTTGTATATTGAAAAATATTTAAAACAATCTCATAATTTTTTCAGTGTAAATTATTTAATTTGATTGGTACAGCCGTATAGTGTCTAATTCTAAATTAATTTATAGTTCAAATGTAAGAATATAAAATGAAAGCTAAAGCATAACCTATATTTAATAAGATTATGGAAATAAAAGGTAAAAATATCACAAATATGCAGATTTTACCACTTCAGCTCTGCAGCATATTTTGAATTTTTTTAGAGGATAAGGCATATCTGAATTTAAAAGGGCACCCTACCCACATACATTGGTGTAAATTGATAAAAATTGTCTCATTTTACAGAAAACACTCCAAATTTCATCACAGTGGTGGAATATTGCATGTAATATATTGTATTTATTCACAATTTTATGATAAACATAAATAAAAAGTCATATTTTTATTAATTTTTTATTAATTTGTTATTTGAAAATCTATAATTTGTAATCTGTTTGGTCTATTTCCCTTCCGAAAGTTTCTGTGGATTCCACTAGGTGTCAGTAAACAGGGGAAATTTTCTTGATATCTCCTTCCAAAAAAAAGTTATTGAGATTAATCTGTGCAAACGATCTAATAACTCCTGCTCATCTCCATTGATTTTCCATAGCCGCTAGGAAATCAAAACGAAGGCTCTGCCTCCTCAACTTTGTAAAGGGAGATCTCGGGCTCTGATTGGTCTAGAAGCATGATCGACGTGTCTATAGAAAGCTGAGATACTTACCTTTTTTGACGTATGACGCAATACGTGACGGCTTCATCAGAAATCGCGGCTAGCAAAGACGAGCCAAACTAAGGATAATAAGAGTATTTGTCTGCATCACATGTTTTGATCTGGACATTGGTGACATATTACAGTGTCATTTTGCCATGCATGCTCACAGAGATGTTAAAATGGTCTCGTTTTGAAGAAAACAACCTAAGGAACGAGCTGATATAGCGTTTGGACTATTAGGCTCAAAACGCGTTAGTGATCCGAACAGGAATATGACTCATGTGTTTGCTTGTTCAAAGGAGTCATTTCCATCTTCGTGATTCTTTTGATAATAACGTTACTGTAATGTGTTGGATCGTTGAAATAAACAGTGATATTCTTGAGGGTAAGAGCTTTCATTTGATATATGACTTGTCTATTTTTGGTGAGATTGTGTGATATAAATATGAAATTTAATATTATTCAGACGATTTTCTCAAGGGGGGGTCATTGCGGGGGAGTCAAATTCAGACCTTATTATCTTTTTCTATGTAACATAAATGCAAAAGTGATTTGGTTTTCAAGAAAGCTGAGGTTCTAATCTTTCAAACGATACCATATATGTCTAGTTTTGTGCTTTACAACTTATAGATTTTTTCAAATGATTATGATGATGCAATATTGGACCCGCGGGTGGGTCCGTGAGGGGGTGCAGTAAATATGTCAAAGCTGATTGAACACTGGTGAGACTATTGCTTCAGAATAAATTATATTTACCAAAAAAAAACACATTCCGGACAAGCACATTTTTTGCTCGGACAAGTGAATGACAGATTTACTTGTCCGAAGAACAAGCACGTGAACAGGCTTAATGTCGAGCCCTGTAATATAATAGTCATCATAAAGTCAAAATTGACAATAGCAAACCTCAACCATCCAATCAATTCCTCACAGACAAAATCAAGCCCCGCCCAACATTTTTTCTTGTTCATAAGCAATTACACTTGGACATACAGCACAATAGGGAAGAAGATATGTGCTTGCTTTTCATGCCGACTTTAATACAGTATATTAGGACTGTCAGTTAATATTTAACGCATTAACACAAATTGACTTTAAAATATCACCTGCTTGACAATATCACTTCCCTGATGACAAGGGCGGGGCAAACCTGTCAATCAAATGAGATCCACCAATAGCAAGCCACAACCATCCAATCAGTTTCCCGACAGACAAACTCAAGCCCCGCCCTACATTTGTTCTTGTTCGAGAAGCCGTTTCACTCGGCACAACAGGGAAGAAGATATATATCGTGCCGATATTAGGGCTGTCAGTTTATAGGTGTAACGCAAATTGACTTAAAAATATCACTTGCTTGAAGCTTGACCGGCTCAAAAAGCCTCAAAGTAGCTTCTCCAGCACTGGTTCTACAAACATTTTTAATGGGATGGCAGGCATCATACCAGAGGAGCATGGGCTCGTTGTTTCGAAATGGAAAAATGAGCAATGGAGCATTTAAATGTTCTCACGCAAACGGAGATGATAAACATCTGGACTCTGTGTTTGTTCTACGGCTCCTCCAGCTTGTTCTTGATGTATATATTAATGTCAGGTAGTTTAACACATGGCTTATGAAACCTGACTGATGAACTCCACTCATGTAAGCGCTTGTGGAGCGCTGTCAGGCTCCGCTGTTGTGGTTAGTTAAGATGACTGTGGGCTTTGAGCTTTCCCTGTAGACTCGTGCTGTGTGCTGTGTTTTCAGAGAGGTCTGTGGCCGCCGCAAGACGCTCTGCTCGTGTTTTACACGCTGTCTAACCAGGTGTGATTTGATAGATGGTGACTAGTGTAAATTGAATCTCTCCAGTGCTAATGTGAGTGTTTATTCTAACCGTCTGGGACAAGTTTCTAGCCCTGGCCACAATGAATTGGTCCAAAACAGCTCCATATTAAACATCAAATATGTTCTGATTGGCTTTGATTTGTTGCTTTTCAATTCCCTTACAGATCAATTTCTGGGGCGTCATTTATGTGCCTATAATGATCCTAGATGTAAATGTACATCAGTTTCCGAAATGACCCCTTTAACCCTTAAAGGTGCACTATGTAACATTTTTGCTGTAAAATATCCAAAAACCACTAGGCCAGTGTTATATATTTAGTTCAGTTGAGTACTTAGAATATCCCAAATGTTTCCAACTATTTGTAAATTGTGAGAAATTGCTATTTTACCCGAGGAACCGGGACGTGTGAGGGCGTGGCCTGTCGATGACATCATATCTGCGTTCCCCTCGGTTTCTGGTTTTATTTTGCAGAAACGCTTTCCTCTCACTGCAGTGTGAACAAGTGTCATAGCAGCCGCTGAGAGAACGCACAGAGTAACGTCATCCCATCATCAACACACTCAGATGTGTCTAATATGATCAACAGAGCTTCGTTTCCTCACACTCATGAGCGGAGGAGTGGAAGTGGCGCCGGCGACTGTGTCATAATAAAAGTCCCGCTGCTCGCAAGGCGTGTGTTGCGTTCATCTTATTAACAATCGCTCCAGCAGTTCCTCAGCTCCACAACACTCGCTCCTGCTCTGCTTTAGACTACAGTAACGCTAATAATCACATCCATCAACATGATTTCTGCCCGAGTCCTATCCCGATTCTTTCCCACTGGCTGTGAGCTGAAGACCACATGACCCAAGATTCTGCGCTCAAACTTGGCGTCATCAAACTATGCCTTTGATTTGAATAGACGACCTCTAGTGGACGGAAATGTTACATAGTGCAGCTTTAAAGATCGTTCTAAAATGTTTAATAACTTTTAAACCGCTAAAATACACCATAAAGAGGAGAATCTCAGCTTTTCAGAAGTTCTTGCGATTGATTATTCAGAGGCTCCGTGGTGAGCGTCATCAAAATCTGCAGCATTGATTCGTCAAGGGAAACGCATGTGGGTTGTTCCCCCGAGCCAAACAGAAGTGATTGTTGATCATTAGTCCCACCCCCCTGTGCCCAGATTCGTGGCGTAACGTTAAAACGTTAATTTTGACAGCAAATTTTGATTTAGTTTTAGTCGTGGTCTTTTTACTAAAATGCCATTTAGTTTTAGTCACCTCAATTGTTTTTAGTTTTAGTCAAGTTTTATTCTCCTAAAATCGAATGAGTTTAGTTCAATTGTAGTACATTAAGCATTTATAAGCTTTACACAACCGACTGTCACTTGAACTGACATTTTGACATTTTGTTTTTGACATTAAAAATACACGAAAGAGCTCAATTCACTTTTTGTTAGTTTTTTTAAAACATCTATATAGATTTTATAACTTTGTAATTCTGTTTTAGTTAGTAGGCCATATCAGGTTAAAGGGTTAGTTCACCCAAAAATGAAAATTCTGTCATTAATTACTTACCCTCATGTCGTTGGACACCCGTCAGACCTCCGTTCATCTTCAGACACAAATGAAGATATTTTAGTGTAAATCTGATGGCTCTGAAAGGCCTCCATTGGCACAATGGCACGGTTCATTCTCAAGACTCTTAAAAGGTACTAAAGACGTCGTTACAAAGTCCATCTCACTACAGTGGTTCTAAAATAACTTTATGAATCGGCGGTAATAGTTCTTGTGTGCCAAAAAACCAAAAACATAGTGATGACCATTTCAAAACAAGGCATAATGAAGCTTCAAAGCGTTATGAATCAGTGAGTCGAATCATGATTCGGATCGTGTGTCAAACCGCCAAACTGCTGAAATTTGGCGATTCAAACTGCTGATTCATAGCGCTTCGAAGCTTCATGATGCCTTGTTTAAGCTAAAGCTTCAAAAAAGTTTGTTTATTTATTTTTTTAATTTCAGTTAACATTTATTTAATTTCAAGGAATCAAATGTTTTTTTAATGGTTTTAGTGAACTATTATAACCCTGATACTTTATTGAATATGTGTCAAATACTGGTCTCCTGACTATGAATTAAATGGAAATTAAATTAAATATAGTTTATTGTGTAACCAAAAACGAATATATAATGTGTGACTTTTAATTATAAACAAGCTTGAAATACACCGGGACTCTTATTTTGAAATGTCTGCGCCTCTGTTGCAGTTGCAGGAGCTCATTCAAGATCAGATGAGGGAGATAAAATATGCATTGTTTCAACCGTCTAAAACATATAAATATATAAACATCGTAAAGTAAATATTGTCATTATTCATCAGCATTAGTTCATAAACAATTGCCTGTCATAAATGTGTGTTATTGATTGATTGAGCCGCTCTGGAGCGCTGGATTGGGGATGAGCCGTGTTTTCCAGCGGTTAGATCAGTTCAGATCAAATCTGTGCATCTGTTACACAGGACATCAGTTCTGACTGGATCTCTTCCCTAATCGACCCTCCCTAACATTTTCGTCTCGTTTTTATTTGTTGACGAAAATGACAGTTGATTTTCGTCATAGTTTTTGTCATCCATCACTAGTTTTTATTTAGTTATCGTCTCGTTTTCGTCAGTGAAAAAAGGTTTTTGACGAAAATTGACAAATTATTCGTCAACGAAATTAACACTGCTTTTAACCACCAATCATGTTTCTCTGACACAACGTGAAAGTGGGTGTGTATTTGCATGCATGAAAATAAACCGAAATAAACGCTTGCAGAGCACTCTCTCACAGAGCACAGCACACAAAAGTCAGTATATTTCTCTATTTGTATGTAGTTTATGTTTTACACTGAAACAGTGTTCTATTATATAACAATCTTTCTATTTACTCCCTGAACTTTTTTGGACACATCTACATTGTCAGTAAATAAAATGTTTTATTTACCTGTTTTCACCCAAAAACGCCTAGAATAATATTATAATACATGGTTATAACTTGCTGAGGGATTGCTACATGTAGACTAAATTTCATCTGGAAGTCTAACAATCTAAACGAAAAAATCCAAACTTCATGAAGTTCTGTTTGAGTTCACAGTAAAAACACCACATTTTTGCTGCCGTTTTTCTTAAAATTCTATGAATTTAATCAATTCCCAGACTAAATAAATGTAAAATTGGGACTACAAATGAGCTAGATGGAAACTTCATGTTCTCCTGTTTAAAATGGCATATGACACTTGATGCTAACTGCTAGAATGGGTGAGAAAAATAAAGAAAAGTAAAGGCAAGGTCTTTAAGGGTAAATGCAAAACATGATTGTCTATTTATCTAACTGAATTTCGTACACATGTTCTTTAGTTGGCGTACACATAAGGACATTTTAATATCAGCATATGCCTTTATAAATACTCAATTTTGACGTAGGATAAAATCCAAGATATTTAGGTTAAATACGTGCATGGATTTCCTTTTTGGGGAACTCACGATAACTACTTTTTGTTTCGCGATTTATCGTCCCAGAAATAATGGCGATAAACGATATTATTGTTATTTTAAGACTATTTTATGCCACTGAATATATAATCCTAATATAACAGCATAATAATGCAAGTAAACCTACACACTTTCAAATGACAACCTTTTAATTCTTTAGATCATGGAAATTAAGGGAAAAAAATATATTATCCTACATTTTTTTTTTTTTTTTATAAATAGCAAATACACATTTTCCCTTCTGAAATGGCTTTAACATTCGTCATTCTGCAACTGCGTTGACATTTATATGTGCACCGGAACTGGGGATTGCGGGCTTTAAAAGTCCATTTGGGCTTATTCTTCCAAACTGTCTGTAGTTGTCAGGAAAACACTAACGCCTAAAATGGCGGCTTTTTTTCACCTGTCGATAACCGCTCTGTGTATGAAGGAACTGCCCGAGAACCACTTTCAACGTACAAGATGACAGCACAGTCGAGTAAAATGTTGGTCACATTCATTATCATGTAAACATAATGGCCGATATATTATATCACAAAAAATGATTGAGGTCATGTACATATATTATGCGATATATCGGTATATTGATTATCGAGACAGGCCTACTCTGAACTGCATGAAATCATGGATGTAGTTGGTTGTTTTACTATTTTGATGCCTGTATATTTCTTGATCACATAGAAAAGCCAGTGTCCAAAATGTCATCACCATGTACAAAAAAAAGAAAGAAAAGAGAATGGCGTCCATCGCACATTGATGCCGGAAAGCTTCTCATGTGAACAACTCATCAGTATTAGCTCGGGGTGACAGAAAATCTCAGGGAGATCTTTAGACAAATGAGTCTTCTTTCCAGCCCCAGCTCTGAAGTCCTCTATGAGATTAATGCGATCCCTTCAGGAGGGTTGAGAGCACCAGGATGACAGAGTAATTGCTCCTCTCCGTGCCTGGTGCCTGCGGTAGACTCATATAATCGTATAAATATTATATGGACTGCATTATCTTTATGCCTTTGATTGTCATATTCAACACGTAGGATATGAGATGTGCTGCTTTTACTCATCCAGAGGGGTCATTCCTGTTCCAAAGAACGCTCTGAACTTTAGAAATACGCTTAAAAGTTACTAATGGTCCATCTTTAAAAATTGTGGGTTTAATATGTTATCCAATATATTAAGACATAGATTATGTGGAGTGCACGGCATACTACATACGTCTTAATAACCTCAACCAGAAGGCGTTCGCCATATTCCTCAACAGACTCGTGGTTATGTTATCAGATCTTTTATTTAATTGGCTGGTTTTAAATTTCTCTGCCACTTGCTGTGAGGCTTTCAGACGAGCCGGAGCGCGGTATCGGTGTCCTATTGCTCTGCGTTGGGCGAGAGAGCGTCCATCAACCCTTCGTACGGGATGGGAAACCTTTAGCTCACTGTCTCCATTGTTCTGGGAAGGTCATGTGCAGCGGTGTGGAATGAGAATGGAATGAGATGACAAGGCAGAGAGATAACACACAATAGAGGGGAACCCGGGTCACGGCACTTTGTTTTACTGGATCTTTAACACTCAGGACAGGTCCAGCTATGATATAGTGCTCACAGCAACTCTACTCACTTTAAAAGGTCGCCCTGTTGGTGCTTCGGGGGAAATTAGCTCCTCAAACATCCACATAAAGGCTGGAATAGCCATGCATTTGTTTCTTCTCCGTTCGTGCTTGCCTCGATGGTTTTATTTTGTATATTTGAGCATTTTTGCTCATAGAAATTTCTAAAAAAAATCTACTTTTTCCATGTAGTCATGGTGACTATGCATAATGCATGCGTTGCACTCAGAGTCACACAAGAGCACAGGGCAGGCATGTGTTGATTTTAGAAGTCAAAAATGTTCTCTAACTGGATTTCGTTCACAGAAATGGTAAAGCAAGCAAAAGTGAAAACGGCTTGGAGATGAAATACCAATGTTCTACTATTAAAACCAGCCCACGACAGGATTTGGTGATTGTGCAATCACAAGAATTAATGCAATCCATTATTAATCAACATTCATTATTTGCGATAGCTTGAGGCTTCATCTTGTTTCCGCAATATTTGTGCATGATATGAATAATTTGCATAACAAGTATGGTGTGCGTGTTAGTTGTTAAAGGAACACGCCGACTTTTTGGGACTTTAGCTTATTCCCCATATCCCCCAGAGTTAGTTATGTTCATACTCATACACACCGTTCTCATCTCCGTGCGTGCCATAACTCTGTCTGACGCACACACCGCTAGCCTAGCTTAGCACAAAGACTGGAGGTAAATGGCTCCAGCTAGCAGTGGTGTAGTCTAGTTTTTTGTAGTGAGTATACTGTGATTTTTTTTTTTCCCCTCCCAGCCTCATACGCACCCATCCAACATTCCAATTTATTATAAGCGACAAAAGACATGTCAGCTGATAAAACTTGTGCTCCAGGTACCATATTCATATAGTATAATCATTCTTAAAGGTATAGTTCACCCAAAAATTAAAATTGTGTTGTAATTTCCTCACCCTCAAGTTGTTTCTCTCTTCTGTTTAACACAAAAGATGATATTTTGAAAAATGTTGGTAATCAGACAGTTGACTTCCACAGTAGGAAAAAATATAGACTATGAAAGTCAATGGGTGCTGCCAACTGTCTGATTACCAACATTTTTCAAAATATCATCTTGAAAAAGGCTATTGAAGCTATCTATTGAAAAATGAATCTCTTTTCAATAGCTAATTACAATAACTACACTGTAAAAAAAAATTCAGGTCTCCAATTGAAAATGTTCTAGTGACTGATCACATCTAAATTTTTCAGTTGGCCAAATTGAATTTCTGTGAATTGATGCAATTTAATTAACAGAAATTCAATTTTTTACAGTGTATTGATAACTAATATCACCATATAGTAATTTATTGGTGTAAATGTTTTAAATTAGACGTGTGCCAGTATCTGTAATGCAATATACCCATAATCTTATTAAATATAGGCTATGCTTCAGCTTTCATTTTATATTCTTAAATTTGATCTACAAATTAAATTAGAATAAGACACTGTAGGGCTGTTGCCAATTAAATTAAATCATTTACACTGAAAATGTTGAGAGATTGTTTTAAATATTTTTGAATATACAATTAAGAAATGTTGGAAATAAAACATTAAACTAACCCACCAGTAGGTGGCAGAATGTAAACGTTGTTGTTGTGGGAATATCTAAATCTTACCCAGATACAGCAATGCTATTTTCTGATTGGCTGTTCGGTAGCTATATTTTTTATTTGATTGGCTGGTGTCCAAATGGTCCCCAATAGTCCAAAAACGTTAGTGATTCGCAATCGCAACCACAGTCTATGTTCGCAACACAGACGGGGTTAGTTTATGAATGAAAGTTCTGTCACAAAAGCAGACCCCCCTCCCCATCCCCCCCTCCCAAAAAAAACCCCCACAGAACATGACTTTACTTGTATACAGTAGTATAATATAATATATCATTAATATATAATTTCTATAGGCCTATGCAATTATTTGTAAAAAAAAAAATATGTAAAATTATGTAGATCACTTTTACTATTTACATAAGCTGCTTATACTATTTATGTAAACTGCTTTTATTTATATTTCATTGCAACTTTAAACAGGTCTAAGGAGTTTGTTGTTTTCATGTAGCCTTGGCAACTAGCCGACCTGAAAAATATGCACATGAAATGAAACTTGTTTAACTCAACCATAACATGTCAGTTACAAACTGTACAGCGTGCAATATTGTCATTATGTTTATACTTTATACTTTTGTTTTTTGGGGCACTCTCCCTCTGCCATGGCGCTCCAGTTCTACACTGAGCTGATTCGGTTCGGGAGAAGAGATAAAAGCCCACCCACACTGACAATTGATTGGTTGACTTACCGAAACAAGCCAATCAGGACGCTCTCCGTCTTACATGCGCTTCATTAGGTGCACACCAGCACACACACGTAAGGTCTCTCGCTCTCTCTCCCTCTCTGCCGTGCGCGCGTGCACAGTCTGTGTCTCAAATGCGCGCTCTTGCTCGCTCGCTCTAGATTGCGGGAGAATTTAACTAATTTGCGGGCATCAGGGAGCCGCTATAAATATGCGGGAGACTCACGGAACTTCCGGGAGACTTGGGATGTCTGCAAAACGATGTTGTTACGTATCCACACGCTTTTTTAAGTGGGTATACGGAAATCCTTGGCCTTTCCTAGTGTGTATACGGCGTATACCTGCGTATCACGTAGACTACACCACTGCCAGCTAGCCTACTGCTCAATAAGTGACAAAATAACGCCAACATTTTACTTATATTGAAGGAGTTGAAAATAATCAAAGATATTTGATATTTGAAATCCAACAAAGAAATGTGCTTTACTGTTGTCAACCCACATTACTTTTCAGAAGGGCCATCTGGAAGACAATAGAGAGGCCTGTAGGCCACATGGAAATCACACCTTTACATTGGGGGAAGCTTGGTCTGATTGGTTAGTTTGAACGTCTCACTTTTTGGTCTGATTGGTCAGTTTGAGTTTGGAATGGGTCATGTTTGAGTTTGGTCACATGGTCAAGGAGAGATAAAAAGAAGTTGTAACTGTGGCTCTTTCTCTCTTATTCTCTGGCTCTTGAGGTCATTGGGGCTTCTCTTCTTTGCTCTGTTCTTCTCTCTCTCTCTCTCTCTCTCTCTCTCTCTATCCCTCAGGTAACATTTTATTCATGCTGTGTACGATTAATGGTGTAAGTTTATCATCTCATACAATCATTTTTAAACTATTTTAAGTGTAACCATAACCAGAGTTTGTCATTAAATCCTTTCTATTACCAATACTGTGCTAACTAGTTTTGATTTGGTATTGACTTTGAAGTGCTCCCTATTGCAATACAATAAAGTCACATTATAGCAACGCTCTCCCACATATTTTGCTATTGTAACTGCACTTATCTCCGTCGTTGGTATAAGTTGCAGTGGGTGGAAATAGACGAGAAATGTACAGTTTTCTTCCATCTTTCTGATAACGTTTCTTTAGTCGTTCGGTAACCCTCCAATCTGAACCCCTGGAGGAGTCCACTCTTACAATATCGTGTACTAAGACCGACGGAAAATGAAAAGTTGTGATTTTCTAGGCCGATTTGGCTAGGAACCATTCTCTCATTCCTGCGTAATGATCAAGAGCTTTGAGCCGTCCCATGAGTGCAGCGGTGCAATGATATTACACAGCGCCTGAAAATAGTCCCCAGCGCTCTCTGTGTAAGCAGGTGGTCACTTGGTTATGTTGACGGAAGTTAGCCTATTTTCAGACGCTGTATAATATCATTGCGCCGCACACGATACGCCTCCAGCCGCTCGTTTTTCCGGAAAGACTCTGTACAGTCCATCTTTCTTTTATAAATATAATAAAACTAAAGACTTATCGGAGATATGAAGGATGCAATACTACTCTATAGGTACTCAAGATTTACACGAGATTGACTGAAACTGAGTGGTTCACCCCCCTTTAAAGCTACAATGTGTAACTTTTTTAGTTTATTCTTAGCTAAAAACACTTAGTTCTTTCAAAAATATATGTGCTCATTAATGTATATTTACTTCTTTCAAGTAATAAAGTATTCTTGTAAGTACACTCTAAAAAAAAAAAGGTTCTATATTGCACCAAAAATGGTTCTTGGCTCGTAATCATAGGGGAACCTTTTTTAGTGCTATATAGCACCAATTTTGGTGCTTCAGTGGTTCTTCAGCGGTTCTTCAGAGGTTCTTCAGCGGTTCTTTGACTAAGGTGCTATATAGCACCTCTGAAGAACCGCTGAAGAACCACTGAAGCACCAAAATTGGTGCTATATAGCACTAAAAAAGGTTCCCCTATGATTACGAGCCTTTTTTTTTAGAGTGTATTCTTGAAAGTACATTAGCCAAAGAGGGACATATCCGTAAATTCAAGCTTCGCCTATCGCTTTTTAACACTCGATGGCACCGTGTCGAATGTGGACGAGGTCGAACTGGAAGCCATATTAATCTTGGACTAAATCGGCCACTGTAGGAGTTAAAACGAAATCGAAATTGAGAGGAAGAGAAACTAATATTCACTGGATGGTCATATACCTTTTAACCGCTAGATTGGGGAAAATATCACACAGTGTAGCTTTAAAGAGGACTTGTGTGAAAACACCCTAAATATAAGGAATTCGAATAAAAATAAAAATTTTACAACACAACGTAAACTAGACACAACACAATGCTTGCTTTTTAAATTCCATCGTGTTGTACACTACTGGGCCACCGACACGCATGAAGGATCGAAACAACATTTTTGGTTAATATGTCCCTTTATTAATTTATTCAAATTTTAATTAATTTTTGTTGTGCAAACTAAAATGAAAAATAAGCCACCACATTTGATCTGTCCTGACATCATTGCATGTCATAATTTTGGCGCATGATGCAGAACATTGATTTTCACTAATAATATAGCTACTGGAGGTTGAGGGTGTGCATTCGCCATCAGAAAAGCTAAATAAAGTTGATCTGCCTCATTCCTCTCAGTTTGCCCACGCAGAAGCTGCTCTTGCCTGATTGTTTTTTGGGGTTACAGAACCGAGGAAATTCAAGGTCTCAGGGCGAGTTTACAGTGAGAGCCTGGCCTTAATTAGAAAAGGATGATGGGAGGGAGTGCAGCGAAAGAGGCTTGGAAGGCAAAGATTTGCACTGGGATCAAAGGGTAGATGAGGGATGACAAATATCCGAGAGCCAAAGACTGCTGGAATTCCATCTAACCCTCGGGAGACGGGAGACGGGAGCAGGGGGGGGGGGGTCTATTCGTCTTCCATTTTTGCAATGCGAAAATAAAAAGCAGGTGGAGTTTACTTGCTTAAAAAGTCTAACAAACTGTCAAAGCTTAGCACGGATCTGCATCCAGATCGTTTCTCCAGCTTCTTTTATGTATTGAAGGATCGGATGCGGTAATTATCAACTCATCTTCCCAGTATTCGCAATCAACAACCCGCTGTATTTCTGTGAGGCAAATCTGCATATTTATTTGCTAATATCCTCCCTCTGTTGACTGTTGTTCACTTGTTGACTACCAGCAGAAGCTATGCTGTATGCATAGTGCGGCCCAAAAAACAGGAAACCGAGTCTTTTCCTGATTTCAAACATGCACGCTCCCCTTGGCTTTGGGAAAGCATCCCAGCTCCTTCACTGCAGGGCTCCTGATGGTTCACACACTTCATCCGTCCAAGCCTGGGTGGGTTTTTATGGGAGAATTCATTGTGCTTGAGTGCTAGACGATCCAGGCGTTGGATAAAGACAAACCTCTCTGAAGACGTGCCAGAAATGTGACAGCCAATGACGGAGCTTTGTTACAGGAGCGTTTACTTTTTTGGATTGGATAAGGAATTTTTTGTCTTGTTTGTGTAGTTTGGGCCTTGTTGAGGAGTTTGCGATATAACTCATTAACCAAATACCACTGGCTGAAAAGCAACACGTTCTCACACCCAACACGCTTGATCAGGACCCTTCGGCGTCGCTTTGTAACGCATCATTTTTCGACGTGCAGGGTACTCTACTATTTTAAATGAGAAACCTTTGTCGTCATAGACAGACGCGTTGGGCATGGAAATGTTATCGTCATGATGAAATTATATATTGGGTTAGGATTTTGCCATTATGACATGTTCAAGTGTGATTCTTAATTTAATCAGTCAGCATAATTTTATTAACATTTATGTAGTTTTTTATTTATGGTATTTATATGATATAAAAGACAGGATATAACAGGCAGATGCGACTGCAGGCACAGTTTATTCAAAAAGTACAAATATTCCAAGTGTTCAGAGGCCAAACGATTGATTTGTGTGAAGAAAATCCCCAAAAGCGATCAGAGTCTCCATTGGGCTGTCACGATATTAGATTTTTCACAACACTGTTATTGTGGCCAAAAGAATTCACAATATTGTTATATCACGATATCTATAGAAACCTTATCAGTCAAATACATTTTTACTTTGTTTTTCTCTTTTACCCAATAGACATAAGGATACTGATAAACACAGGGCACATGCATTTTCACTTCAATACCGGTATATATATATTATATTATTACACCCTGTCGATATTTCTGTAACAAAGGGATCCACTGGAGGCAAGCGTAGATAAACCCAAGTGCAGTTTAATGATAAACATGAACATATACAAAACAAACATTGACTTGAGACTAGACTTGAGACTTGACTTGAGACTAGACTTGGCACTAGACTTGAGACTTGACATGAGACTTGACTTGAGACTTGACTTGAGACTAGACTTGAGACTAGACTTGAGACGACTAGACTTGAGACTTGACTTGAGACTTGACTTGAGTCTAGACTTGAGACTAGACTTGAGACTTGACATGAGACCTGAGACTAAACTTGAGACTTGACTTGAGACTGGACTTGAGACCGGACTTGGGACCAGACTTGCTTAAATACACAGAGACTAATGACTAACAAGACACACCTGTGAACAATCAAACAATGAACCAATGACAAAACTGAACTGAGAACCCACATGACTAAATCATCCAATGAGAACATAACACATGAGGACAAGGGAATCACATGACAATGGAGCACATGGCAGGATCACATGACAAACAGGAACACATGACAAAACCAGGAACAGGACAAGGAGCATAAATACAAAAACATGAACACAAACAAAGCCCAAAACCGTTACAATTTTATGCTTTGAATATCACGATTATCGTCAATACTGGTATATTGTGACACCCCTAGTCTCCATGCGCCGAAGATCATGCACACATTAAAAAATATCTGCCCGAAGAAACGTTACGTCGGCTTTGATAGTGAAATTGCATTTGCTCTCGTGTGTCTCGTGACCAATTACTTCGGCTTTGATTGTGAAATGTCATTGGCTCTTGTGTGTCTCGTGATTGATTGCGTCGTGCTAAAGAGTTGGGTGTATCATTTGAATAAGATATGACTGAGTGCGTGCATGCGTTCATCATTTCAGAGATTAAAACATTAAAGAGTGGGACTAATGCTATTTCATGCATTCTGACTGATTTATTCTGTTAAAGAGTTGATTCTCATGCTAAACATGGCCAAATGTTTGACGTATGACGGAGTATTTCTGTGCCAAATACACTCCTTTAGAATTCAAATAAGTTTCGGACAGTTTTTTTCAAGTTTGACCCTGTATGACGTCATAAAGGTCCAGAGTTGAGCCGTCGGCGGCACTGGCATTTTTTTTTTTAGACACAAGATCAATAATGTCCCTTAAGAAGTGTGTTTCTGGTTGTGAGGGAAAGATAACCTTGTTCAGCTTCCCAAATAACCCAGTGTTAAGGGAACAGTGGATGCAGTTTTTTTACCGGAGTTCTGCAAGTGTGTGTGTTTGTTCCCGGTCATGAGTGGAAACCGCAGGCAGTGAAACTGCATCAGATGTGTGTGTTTTGTTGGCAATCAGCGAGTAAATGCATATAATATGAACGGCACCAACGTAGAGAATTAAGAGTTATCCAGGGATAATGCCATGATGTGTGTGTGTGACTCTTTAGCCCCGCCCACTGCACGCCTCCATGAGCTCGGCTGTTTACAGAAAGAATCGGTACAGTGGATCTGTCTTTTATAAATATGATAAACTAAAGACTCTCTGGAGATATGAAGGATCAACACTACTCTATAGATACTCAAGATTGACATGATACAAGTGTGTGTTATGACCCTTTAAGATCAACTCTGTTCTTTACATAGATATGTCGTATGGCTTCAGAAGACTTGCAACATGAGTTAAAACTTTAAACTGTTTTTGGTCAGTTTTTGCAATAAATACCTGTGACTGTACTTTTAATTGCCTGTCTAACGTGTTTTATATTGTTGAGAAGTGGGTAGTTTTAGGGTAGGAGTGGAGTTAGTTGCTCCAAAATATAAAAGTAGCCAATAAATATTTATAAAAGCATGTCTACTTTTACAAATGCAAGGAATGAAATGTGTATCTGACGCATTGGGCAAACAACTGAAATCAATGGAGGACACTGTGCATCGAAAAATGGCGCTAAAGTTCCCTGTGTGTTTAAAATAGACGGCGAGGGGTCCTGACCAAGCGTTAATATGTGGCGAGTTGGGAGTGAGAACGTGTGGCTAAAAGTGCTGCGGATATTAGCGGAACAGCCTGTTTTTTTCTCTAGGGGAAGATTTAAACAAAGGGTCCTGAGGAAATTGCATTCACCTCTGAATTTTGGGGGTCGTAAAGAGAGTTATTGAAGTATTTCCCTCCGAACCCTTGTCAAAGCGATGACATCGGGCCCCGCTATATATAATAGACTGTTGGAGAAGAAAGACTAAATTTAGCCAACGTCTTAAACAAGTCCATATGAACAAAAGACATCTGGTCTGATGGAACACGTCTGATTCTAGTTCCTAACCTTTGCACCAATTTCCCTTTCTTTGAATTTAAAACATTGCATAGTTTGGATCCATCTATTGCAAATATACGGTAATGGCAATGACAGTAGTTGTTAAGACCTCGTTTTCAAATGCCAAAACAAACGGTGCCAAAATAAATGTTGCATTTCGTTGTAAACTCCTTTCCAATCTCATGACCTCCAGCGGGTCTCAGTGCATGTTTAAAACTGGACGTGTTTGGCTCTTAAAGTCTTCTTCGCTGCCACTTTTTGAAACTTTCATTGCATAATTGCTCTAAGTGAAGAAACGTTGAAGGGAATTAAGCAATCCCAACCGTCTCACTGCCTCAGTGCACAGTGTTTCTGGGCCGCGTTGTGTGTTGAGTCGGTGAACTGCTCTATATCTCAGAAAGAAATGTAATTTCAGGGACAGAGTTATGGATTGCACTGTGCTGCTTTTTCAATATCCGGCCTCAGCTGGCACGTCGACGGTCTCGTTGTTGTTTCCAGCCTAAGTTTTCTTGATTTGACGTTGCTGTAAAAAAAAAAACACACCCAAAAAAACACAGATTACACTAGGGTTTTGTAGCTACCGCAATACTGTGCCAGAAAACAACTAAGCAGCACTGTAAAATGTTTATAAGGTTGTAAGCAGTTTTTGAGTTGATTTTGCGTGATGATTTACTCGGCAATGCACAACATTTGGTGTTTATAATGATGCTGGGAATGGCAGGCTATTGATTCTGTTGTTCTCATATTAAAATAAAACACCAGATATTATGTAATCAGCACATGGCATCTGTTATAGAACATTTCGAAATGCATAAAGCTGTTTTAGATCTGTAGACTTCCATGTAGAATTCCGCTTGGAAATTGATCTTGAGATTATGGATTTCTCTTATTCATTATTTCATTTTTTTTTTTTGTTCTCTGTGGCTGAAAGAACAAAAGTATTAATAATCCTCATGCACTGGTTGAAATTTGAAAAGAGAAAAAATAATTATGGATTAGGCTGGACTGGGGCTAAAAATACAGCCTTGGACAAACCCAGCCCATGAGTTCAACAGTAAATGTTTTTGCTGGGGTTTGGGCCATAAATTGGAGTAAATAAATGAATCAATAAAACTAGGACGGGGACAAATAAAGCTGGATATTATTGAATTTACTGCAAATGCAGTTAACAAATGTAATATTGCACTTTTGTCACATAGAAGTACACTTGACAGCACTGATTTTGAGCTATAGGATGCCGTAAAGTAAATTTACTGCTATTAACCCCCTAAACTCAAAGGATGCCATGATCAGGGTCCGAAATGACGGCATTAAATCTATACTTTAAATTTTAAATGTCTGTGGAGGAGCTCTGACCTCATATGTGGTACCATTGGAAAGCTTAGACTGTCTACTTTCTGGAGATATGCATTTGGCATTTGTTTTATGCAAAGTAATTTATTTACACTAAATTACTCTGGGACCATTTCCATCTGGATTTGGCCTATCCAAGTCAAGTCATCTTTATTTCTCCAACTCTTTCACACACAGATGCTTCAGAGCAGCTTTACAGTGATGACAGGAAATTCATTTAGTTTTAGATGAAAAGCTAAAGTAAGTTTTTGATTGATTCATTTCTGTTGTAAAAACTGATTTCAAAACGCATGTAAAAAAATATGTTGCACAAAATGAAAACAATATTGTAAATATTATTAGTATAAGTGTGAATCAAAAAGTTAAAAACCCATTAAAAAAATACAAGCATGATTTCATCTCTTAAATGTCTTAGTGTGTGTTTTGGTCATAATTTTGACTTTTTAAAATCTAATTGCAGCTTTAAAATCTCATAACTAGAACTTTTAATCATAATTTAAATTTTTAAGTCATAATTTTGACTTTAAATCCAAAATTTAGAATTTTTATCTCAGAATTTTTTAAATCCTTATTTCAACTGTTCATCTTACAATGACTTAGCATGTCATATTTCTTACTTTTTATCTAATAATGAGGACTTTTAAAATCATATTTTCAACATTTTATCTTATAATTATGAATCAGCATGTCGTATTTATCTCACTATTATGACTTAAAATCATATTTTTTACTTTTTATCTAATAATGAGGACATTTAAAATCATATTTTTACACACGCACACATATTTTTACCATCTTAATTATGACTATATGATTTATTGAAATGAGCTGATCAGAAATAGTTGAATATTTAGTGTCCCCAACTGAGCAAGACAAAAGCCAAAGGCGACGGTGACAAGGAACCAAAACTCCTGGTGACATCTAAAGTCTCCTCATACTCATATACAGTGGTATAAATGCAATATCCAAGTGTCACAAAATACTTTTTTCCAGTGTTTGCTGACATATGCTGGAAACAGCCCAAACTGTCTGCAGGGTGCTAGAACACACATGGCATGAGATATACACTTTCAAAATTAATTTATCCAAATTGAAAAGCTTCCCACATACAGTGGTCTCTAAATACACAATTTTGGTGGCATTTTACAGTAAACCCTTTGAAGTTTCATAAAACACAGGTAAAAGTGATACACATGTAAGTATATGTTGTCTGAGCTGTAATAAACCACCCGAGAAATAGACACTTTTAGAGTTTTTGGTTATAAATTCAGTTTTGAAAGTGAGTAACTCAGGCCCTGTGTGCTCTAGCACCCTGCAGACAGTTTCGGCTATTTACACTAGATGACAATCTTGAAATCTTACCTTTTTTAATACTACCTTTTTTTTTTAAATGTAATTTCCGCCTACCCAAATCTAAAGTCTCCACATACCCATATACAGTGGTATAAACGCAATATCCCAGCAGCACGCAAAACCCTGAAATTACATAAAACACTGCTGAAAGTGATAATTATTATAGTATGTGTTGTCTGTGCTATAATAAACAAACATAAAATATATAAAAAAACAAACAAACAAAATATGCGCTTTTTGATTTTTTTTTGTATATCTGATGCCCTGTGTGTTCTAGCACCCTGCAGACAGCTTTGGCTGTTTCAAGCATATGGAAAAAACACTGTAAAAAGGAATTTAATGACACTGAGATATTGCATTTATACCACTGTATATGAGTATGGGGAGACTTTAGATTTGGGTAGGCGGAAATTACATAAAAAAATGTACATTCCTCCCTTCAGATTCATTTTAATAAATCTTGCATACAACATGATAGAGACCATCTAGTGGAAACAGCCAAAACTTTCTGCAGGGTGCTAGAGCACACAGGACCTGAGATACACACTTTCAAAACTTTTTGGGGTTTATTACAGCTCAGACAACATATAATTACATGTGTATCACTTTAACTAGTGGTTTATGTAACTTCAAAGGGTTTCCTGTAAAATGACGCCCAAATTGTGTATTTAAAGACCACTGTATGTGGGAAGCTTTTCAATTTGGGTAGGTCAAATCCTGGCGGAAATCCCAAAAAATGGTCCCAGATCTTAAGAGGTTAAATGCTGTCATCAGTCACTCACCCTCATGTCATTCCAAACCTGTATGACCTGTATTGACGGTTTTATTTTTAATCATATACCTTTTTCTTAATTGGCTTAATATGCTATTTTTGACCCCAAATGATGTTTGCTGAAATCTAAATGGTATGAGACTTGACACAATACCAGTCAAAAGTTTTTCAATGTTTTTGAAAGAAGTCTCTTAATCTCACCAAGGCTGTATTTATTCGATCAAAAATACAGCAATAACAGTATTATTGTGAAATATTTTTACAATTTTACAATTTAAAATAAGTGTTTTCTATGGGAATATATTTTAAAATGCAATTTATTCCTGTGATCAAAGCTGAATTTATCATCATTACTCCAGTCTTCTCAGATCAGTGTCACATGATCCTTCACTAATCATTCTCATATGAGGATTTGATGATCAATAAACATTTGATTATTATCAATGTTGAAAACAGTTGTGTAAATTGTTTTAGGATTCTTTGATTAATAGAAAGTTCAAAAGAACAGCATTTATCTGAAATAGAAAGCTTTTGTAACATTGTACTACCGTAAGAATCAGTAAGAATATTCTTTTTTTGGGGGAAGTAACTTTAAGAAATTAATATTCAGCAAGGATGCATTAAATTGATCAAGTGGCAGTATAGACATTTATAATGCTGCAAAAGCTTTATATTTCAAGTAAATGCTGTTCTTCTGAACTTTCTATTCATTAAATAATCCTGAAAAATGTTTTCAACACTGATGATAATCATAAATGTTTCTTGAGCATCAAATCCTCATTTTAGAAATGATTTCTGAAGGATCATGTGACACTGAAGACTGGTAATGATGATAAATTCAGCTTTGATCACAGGAATAAATTACATTTTACAGTATATTCACATAGAAAACGTTTAAATTGTAATAATTTTACACAAAATAACAGTTTTACTGTATTTTGGATCAAACAAATGCAGCCTTGGAGAGAAGAGATTATTTTTAAATCATAAAAAGTGTATTTTTTATGTTTGTGTACAAGCGGAAACATGCAATATCAAGGCATTGAAAGCATTAAATGTTTCAGACTTCAGAAAGATACAAATGTTTACAAATCCTTTGAGAATGATGAATTTACAGTTGATTTGATTGCTTTCATAATAATGGCATCACATGTATTAATTATTTTACCTAATTTGACATTGTAATGATTTTATTTTGTTGTGTGATTTCTAAAGATTGATCAGGCCTATCATACACACACACACACACACACACACACACACACACACACACACACACACACACACACACACACACACACACACACACACACACACACACACACACACACACACACACACACACACACACACACACACACACACACACACACACACACACACATGTTTGTTTTTGTGAAATGTGAGGACATTCCATAGGCGTAATGGTTTTTATACCGTACAAACCGTATTTTCTATCCCCTTACACTGCCCCTGCCCCTAAACCTCGCCCTCACAGGAGACTGTGCAGTTCACTTTCTGTGAAAAAAACTTGTTCTGTGTGATTTATAAGCATTTTGAAAAGTGAGGACATGGGGAACGTCCTCATATTTCACCCTCTTTTTGTAATACCTATGTCATACCCATGTCATTATGCACATTTGTGTCCTGATATTTCACAAAAACATGCCCCCCCCCCCCCCCCCACACACACACACACACACACACACACACACACACACACACACTAACCCTATCCTTAAACCTACCATCACACACACACACACACACATGCACGCACACACACTAACCCTACCCCTAAACCTACCCATCACACACAACTTTCTGCATTTTAAAATTTTCAAAAAACTCACTCTGTTTGATTTATAAGCTTTTTCTGTCTCATGGGAACCTCAATTTATGTCCCCACGATGTCCCCAAGAGTCTGTGTGCATTCAGGTTGTAGTCCCCACCGGGATAGAAAACCGTGAACACACACACACAGTATACAAATCAGTAAATGAGTGAAACACATGTTAATATTTCCCCATAACATCATCAGTGTTCCACTGATTTTTCATGCATGTTGAGCCCTGATGATAACAATATTCAGCCGTGCAAATCACGTTTATTAGTGCCATCTGGACTCCATTTATACATAAATTTTACTATTAAAAACGTCTTTCTCGGACAAAGGGATTCTGTCTGAGCTTTGAACTGCAGTTCTGACGAGTCGTTTGAGGATTAATGCGTACTAGGCTTATATATATATATATATATATGTTGATATTGTTTGTTTCAGTGTCTATTTAAAGGTATGAAAATGTACATACAGTACAAGATCATCCTGGCTTGTCCATGTGGACAAAAACCACTTCAGAACCATCAAACAAGACCAGATTGACCAGTGGAAACCAGCCTTATGGCCAACTAAGAGCAGCAGTTTTTACAGCTTGCAATTTCCTCCACTTCTTGCTTTTCCATGAGCAGTAAATATCCATCTGTTTACCTCTTTCAACTATTGCTTTTGTTTTGTCTGTTTTCCTTCTTGTTTGTCTGGCTGGCATACAGATATCCTCACAGGACTCTCTTATGAATAATTCCTTACCTGGTCCTTCCACCTCTTCAGGACGTCATTGTGCTTCAGAGCGATCTTCACTTCCGTCTCTGCTTCACTCTAATGTGAGTTTTTAAATAATACAGGAATACGAATGTCTGAGGGCTTCCATTTGGCACAGATTCATCATCTTGCCAATAGACTTTGATGGGTCTTACTGTGTTAAGAGGGCGGCACTCGAGCAGCAATTCCCAGACACTCTATTCTCCAGCGCTTCCTGGATTTCACTTCTCCTTCGATAGCATTACACTGCAGAAACTCAATTTAAAATGTTTCAGTCCAATGCAAGTTTATTTTGACACAGTACATCCAATTCTCTCTGCTGTTTCCCCCTCTATCTCTGTATGAATGAAAGAAAGGGTTAGCCAAAATTGAACATTTTGACATTATTTCCTCTCCTTCATGTCATTTCAAACTTAATTCTGTTGAAGGAGAACTTATAAAATACCTGACCTCTCTTTTCCATACTTTCCTAGTTTAATGTTTTTTAGACTATATAAGTCACTATTAACTGTGACTTAATAGAAAAGAGCTGCATGAAGATTTTCCATTTGAATTCCACAGAAGAAATAGGTTTGTAATGAGTAAATGATGAGAAAAAGTATACATTTTTGCTCGTATTTCTTCTTCTTGAGTCTTCAGAGCAAGTTGAGAGATGCTTTGTGGAAATAAACACATGCGTTGCTTAGTGTAAATTTAAAGGGGTCATATAATGTCCCTTTTTACAAGATGTCTATAAAATAAGTATCTGATGTCCAAACAGTGTGTATGTGAAGTTTTAGATCAAAATATCCCACAGATCATTTTTATAGCATGTTCAAATTATAACTTTTTGAGGGTGAGCAAAAACGTGCCGTTTTTGTGTGTGTCTCTTTAAATGCAAATGAGCTGGTGCTCCCGCCCCCCTTTCTAGAAGAGGGCGGAGCTTCAAGAGCTTGTGTCAGCAGCTCTGATTACCTCACGCAGACACACACTAAAAATATCCGACACTGTTGAGCCTTTTGAGTTCAAACCGGAGTCGGACAATGATGGAGAGACTCAAGAAGAAGAGACGACATGCAGAATGAGACAGGACGTTTCTGAATGAGTTAATGATCTTAAAGTCATCGATTAGCATATTCTGTCATGATAATCCATAAAGCACTGGTGTGGGAACTGTTGAGCCAGAGAATATCTTCTGATGAAGAGAGAACAGGTATAGTTTAGTTTAATTACGGTTATAACATATGATGTCATCTTGCTTTATGACATGCTATTGCGTTTGTGTTCGCACTGTATCGCAATAAATGTGAAAGACGGACGGCAGGTTGAGCGACTCCCAAATGTGCTCGACTACAACAACTCTTCCTCTTCTCAACATGGCCTTTGTTGTGTGTTCCCGAGGGCGGGGTTTATGCAAATTTCGGGGTTTGTGATGTCACTAACCCATGAAGAAGCTTGTTGTAGTCCCTACCAGCCGTTTGTTGTAGTCCTTAAAAAGCAATTTCTGTAGAAGAAAATATCTCCCTTTTCTTTGAACTTTGAGCGTCGTAACTTTGCAATGTTGTTTATACTCAAACAGCAACATTACACACTCACTAAAGATAAAAAAGAAAAATCACAATCAACCACCCCTTTAAATATTCCTCCTTTACTGAGTCTTTTTGGTGCTTTACATCACTGAGTGAATCGTGATCATTTTTGCTTGAATTGTGATTCTTCTGAGAAAATCAAGAGATGCTTTGCATAAATAAATGTGTTGCATAGTCTAAAGTTACATATTTTTGTGGTTTAAATCATGCAAACCCCCCCCCCCCCCCCTCCCAATGTGCTCTCTCATTTTATTGTAACAATGCAAACAGGATTTATTTCTCTTGTAGCGTGTGACTGTTTTGCTGAAATTGAAGGGATGCGTTGTGTTTGTGGCATCACTGGGATTGAAACCCTGTGCGTCGGCCCCCTTCTCTTGTCATCACTCAAGGCCTTTTCTGTTCAGCTCTCTGACTGGTAATTACAAGCGCTCATCTGTGTCTGCCTAATAAACATCCCGCTGGAATTTCTCAAGGACGCACTTCCCCCCGAATCCCACACGATGACCATTTCTCAGCTGTCATTTAAGCAGCTTCTCTCGTCCTTCCATCCCATCTTCTGTTCTCTTTGTGTTGAGATGGTGGCAGATACTGATAGAGGGAGCAATTCCGGTTAATTGAGAAATTTGTTTATGTTTCTTCTAGAATAATTGGTCCTATTTATAGTTTTCACGTGACGTCACACTCTTATAGAAATGCCCATCTGGAGGGCAAAACGAGGCTTTCCTCCATTGACCGCCAGTCAAATTGACCAGATTTGTATTAAGTACTAGTGATTTTAGACCAAATTCAATATACATCTTATTGGTGATGCATGCTATATGAATGCAACACATAGAAAAGCATTATAAAGAAAACGCTTAACCATTTAGTCATATTTTGGGATCATCTGCTCGTCTGTATATATTATGCATCATAACTGGGTCTTTTAATATCACTGTTTTAGTACATTAAGGCATTGTTTTTCCATGTTAAGTGTTTTGTTGTGCTATTGTAATGATTGAAATACAGTAGCAGGTCCTGTATATGGATCGCAAGTGCCCAGAACTTGCATTTTGGTTCACATATTATTGTTTTTCTTTTTTTGAGAGGTGATCTAAATATTCATGGCTTGAAACAGATGTTGAATTGACAGGCCTGTGCTGCACCTGTATGGATGTTTTGCCCTCCAGGTCTTTGCACCAGTCACGTGACTAAATCTATGAATAATGCTATTTTTATGTCCTTTATGTTTCAACTACAAGACCAAAACCTTTTGTAATTTTGATCTGTTCGTTTGAGCTTTGAACTTTGGGATAACCAATGGTGTGAGGTTGGGGCGGGACTATCTGTTTTTCCACCAATGGTCAAAGACCACCCGAGAGGACGTTTGACTGACATGTAACACAACCAATCACAGATTGTTTTATTCCACGTCATGTTGGGGCGTGAAAATGTAAAGTCGATGTCCCTGCAACATGGGTGTCACTAGGCCCTTTTTAGGGGGGCTTCAGCCCTAAACTTCTATCCAGCCCCCCTAAAAAAATGTGTGATTAACCTTTCAAACATGTGAAACTGGCGGGAGGCTTCGGCTTCGTCCCGTCTTTTAATCCGCGTGTTCTTCAATCCGCAGCGTCGTCGAGCAGATCGCACGTCAGAAGCAGAGGTGTGTGTGTTGATCTGAGCCTCATTGGTCTGTCACCGCTCGTCAATGTCAAAATATCTGAGAAAACCAATCAAATCAGAGTAGGCGGGCTTTATGTTCACAGAAGCTGCTGAGGCGGAGCGCGAACTTTAGCAGCGCGACTCGACGTCAAGTGAGAGATATGTGTAGCTAAACTAAACATTTCATATTTGACAGCTGCTTCTTAAGTCAGAAATGTTAAAAAAATGACAAAAATATTCTAGCAAATTGATAAACTTTTGTCTAATTTCGCCATTTTGATTTGAAATAGGCCTATGTAATGTCATTTATAATTGAATTAACAAACAAGAAATATTAACAAAGTAATATTAGTAATAAATGTGTGCGTACTGTAAATTTAATAATTCCATGTAAATAAAAAAGCTGAACTTTTTTCAGCCTGTATTGGGCATAAGATTAGGAATGAATGTGTGCATATTGTGAATTATTTTAATAAATTTAGCTACCTAGCTTTCCTGTTAGCCTTAAGTAAATTAACATTTAAAAAATTATTCATAAAACATATAATATCAGTTAAACATGTGTATACTGTCTTCACTGACAAAAATGGAAAAACTTTATCAGTCATATCTGCCCACTGACATGGTTTTCAAGCTATTGTTATCTATTTTTTTGGCGTTCAGAACATCTTAAAATGCACATATGAAGATCATAGAAATCATAATTTTCTCGAGAGGCCATGCCCCCCCAAACACCCCTAACCTCACATTTGGGATCTCATTGATTATAAACCTGAATACATTGTATGATTAAGGGATGTACAATATTATCATGCAGAATAAGGCCTTAATATTTGCTTTATAGATATAAGTAATAATAAACAGACAATATCCTAATATGCATACTAATAAGCTACTAGTTAATAGTGAGAATTGTACCCTAAACTAAAGTCTTCTAAACTCTTTTTTTTTCATATCCTCACTGGGAGCTGAGCCCCCTAAAATGAAAATCCTAGAAACGGTGTGCATCTATAAATTATTTATTCAAGAACGATGTGCAAGTTTACTGCAACAATGGAGCCGCGAACTTCACATACTTTTGAAAATCCAGCATTTAGTTGATCCTGGTAAGCGCTCATTGTCACAGTTGTAAACACGACGCCGTTCTTCTTCAACGAGGGGCTTTGGTGTCATGGAATTTGTTTCCAGTTCGACCGTTAAAGAACGCAACACACACGTCTCGCGGACATCCTGTAGAATTCAACCAATCAGATGACGACTTCGAAACTCCCGAAGTGTTTCGAGAAAAGTGTCCCATATGCATCGGACGTTCAGTCCGTGGGTGTCACGTCTGAGGCTGAGACTATCGTTGTAGTTATCTTTATAGTAATCGTTCTGGTGTAAATGGGCCTTAATTTGAGTTATGCAGTTATTCTTATTGTTTTTGATACTATTTTGCATCTCAAAATCTATTTTTTGTTGTAATGCGAGCATTTTGGCACTTTAGATTGACGTCAAGTCACCTTTATTTATATAGCGCTTTTTACAATGTAGATTGTTTCAAAGCAGCTTCACAGTGTTAAACAGGAAAATAATGCAACAGAATTTTATTCAGCCGTATAGGAGAAAACGCTGATGTCATCAGTTCATTTCAATTATCATACAGTGACAATGTGGGCTTTAGATCAGTAATTAGATCAGTAATTTAGTTTATATGGTTAATTTAGTTTAATAATTAGATTTATTTGGATATTTAGTTGAAAAAATTAGTGTCCTCAACTGAGCAAGCCAAGCCGAGATGACGTGATATCAGGTCAGACAAGAATTATTAGTATTATTTATTTATTTAGTATTACTATTATAGTATTTGGTAATATCTTGAATTAGATTTTTTTATATATTTTCATTTCATCTTTTGTGCTTTTGTAATTTTTATTAGTTTAATAGCATTATTTTTATTTTAGTTTTTGTAATTTTACTACTTCAACTTCAACCACATTTTTTTTTAATCCTATACAGGGTGGCCGCAGGTCCTTAAAAAGTCTTAAATAAAAGTTTTCCTAATAAAAGGCCTTAAAAAGTATTAACTTAAAGTCTTAAATTCATATTCGTCTTAAATATCTTTGGTCACATTACCGCACAAATTTCTCCAGTCTGACGGACCCAATGACTGTTTACAATCATTGGACAGACCGAAGAAGATTTTTTTTCCACGTGGAACGTCAAAACATCCCACTACTGTATGGCCAGATGATACGCTAACTGCGTTTCTCGGCTGGATAAAGCAAACCAGCATCTCGCTAGTAATGTTTCAATGGTCACAGTGGCTGGTGAGCAAAAAAAGTTCATGTCAACAGAAAATGTTCAAAGAGGCGGGATGTGGGCGGAGCTGAGGTGACATGATGACTAACAGACAGCAGACACACGGCAATCCACATGTCACTCAAAGTGGCCACGCCCTTAATTATGCAGAACTTTAAGGCTTTATATAATGTAAACAAATGAGTTATAAAAAAAACATCCCCCCTCACAGTCGTCATGAAGGGCAAAATTAGCCGTATAGACCAAAACCACAATTTGTACCAAACTGTAAACATGTGTTCTTCTGCTGTAAAGTTGGGCATTTTAACATGAGGCTCAATGAGATTCTGCTCCTTCTGGAGTCTGTCTCTAGTGGCCAGTCCATGAATTACAGTTTAAGTCACTTCCGTATTGGCTTCAAGAGAAACTGGGGGAGGTTGAGATGTTTTCAACGACACAAGTCTATCTGTTATGTATGATGATTTTACGGACTACTTTTTCATGTAAAGTAGCTATGAAAATAGAGCACTTCGATTATGTCAGCACATTTAAAAGCTCTTGTTAAGTGATGGTCATATTCCTTATATTCACTGTAAAGCAAAGCTTCTAGCTTTAAGAGGTCCAGGTTAACAAATGTATGTAAATTGACATCTCTAGTCTGCCCCATTGCAAATCACGCCCTTTTTACTTCCTTTCCCGGGGTCAGTGCGTCTACCAAGTGAAAAGTGTAAATGCTGATATCGGATATGGGTCAGTTTTAAAAGAAGATGTAAGCTGGTCGGATATAGTCAACAAATCAGAATCGGGGCATCAAGACCTGCAGAGTAAACGTGGCCTTAAAGACTCGTTAATGGAACCGAATGGCGTGAAAATCATTTGGTTGCAGTATTTTTTCCCTAGCAAGAGACACTTTACTTGTGCAAACACAGGAAAACTTCTACAGAAGAGTTTAATCTTTATGAAAGTCATCCTTCTGTAGCTGTGACAGTAGCTGGGGAAGGATAAAGATCATCAATCTTTGGTTCAGTGGCTTCCTGCCGATTTATTGGGCTTTCAGTGTCAAAGGTTGACGATGTGCACATTCTTTCCTGGCATTAACGGCTGTATGACAGCTGTTAGAAAACTGTAAATAACCTTGAGCTTTTGAGTGCCCGAGAGTTCAGTGAAATTTACGGATGTGGGATATCCTGTGGAAGGTCTTTGACGCTGGAACGGCATCAAGAATTTTAGAGACGGTCCCTGAAAAACATCATAAAGGCTAGTGGCGTAAAAGCAGCTTGATGTTAATAGTGGTTCAAAAGGTTAAGTGGGAACTACAGCTGAGCAATGCGAAATTAAGCAACACTGTGAACAGTGGGATTCAATCAATCTGGTGTTGATTTGTCATGCGTCATCACTCAGAAACGTTTCAAATGTTTAAGTAAAAATAAACCACTGTTCAAAAGTTGGGGATCAGTAAGATTTATGTTTTTAAAAGATTCTCATGATCACCAAGGCTTGATCAAAAATACTGTATAAATTGTGATATCATTACAGTTTTTTATGTGAATATATATATAGTAAAGTGTAATATATTCCTGTGATCAAAGCTGAATTGATCATCATTACTCCTGTCTTCAGTGTCACATGATCCTTCACAAATCATTCTCATATGATTATTATCATTGTAAAACATTTCTTTCACATGGTGTAAATAGAATATATCACTATTTCTACTTAGTAAATAGCATATACAGCTATTTGCACTTAGTGTAAATATCATCTATTGCTAAGAAAATATGTAATTTTGACTTAGTGCAAATAGGCGCTGCCTTAAAAATACACAAAAAAGTATAATGAATATGAATATATAGTAAAGTGTAATTTATTCCTGTGATCAAAGCTGAATTTATCATCATTACTCCAGTCTTCAGTGTCACATGATCCTTCACAAATCACTCTTAATATGATTATCATTGTAAAACATTTCTTTTACATGGTGTAAATAGAATATATCACTATTTCCACTTAGTGTAAATATCATCTATCACTAAGAAAATATGTAATTTTGACTTTGCCTTAAAAATACACAAAAAAGTAAAATATCAGTTTTCTATGTAAATATATAGTAAAGTGTCATTTATTCCTGTGATCAAAGCTGAATTTATCCTCATTACTCCAGTCTTCAGTGTCACATGATCCTTCACAAATCATTCTGATATGAGGATTTGATGCTCAATAATCTTATCTATATCATAACAGCATAATATTATTTAAAAATAGGAAAGCTTTTTTTTCATTTATTTGAAATTATTTTTAACATTATAATTATGTCTTTAATGCATCTTTGCTGAATAAAAGTATCAATTTCTTTTTGAGAAAACAATAAAACAAAAACATTCCAAACTTATTTTGGTGCATAAACATGGCTTTGACTTTTGAGTTTAGTTCTTACTTTGAATGTTTTGAATGGACTTTGCAACAATGGCTGTTTGTTTGAAATCTTTCAAATCAATTTATTAACCATCAATTTAAGGTATTAATAAGTGCTGTCAAAATTAGCGTGTTGAGCGCGACAAGACAAAAGAGAACGCACTGTCTGTGAATGTCCTGACTATGACACACACAGAGAGAGAAAGACGTGCACCAGCATTGAGTTCTCTTTCGCGTTTGAACGAACAATAACACAGATTTATGCCAAAATGCACGTTTTGTGGAGTATCCTCTTAAGAGCATCTTAAATTAGTTAAATAACGTCTTAAGTGAACTTAAAGAGTTGTGAGGAAATGAGATGCGCGTGACAGCGTCAGACCCGCGTCATATTCGGGATCTTAAAGGGATCCCATGGTGTTAAGACTTGTATGGCTTAATATATCATTTATATTATATTAAGCCATACAAGTCTTAACACCATATGTCTCTTACTGAAATGTGTAGTAGAAAACCCATTAAAAGAGCTACGTTATTTAAAAAATCCATTACATATTTTGGCGGCGACCATTTTGTTTGCGTTCTATGTCGATAGAATGGTTGCACTGATCGCGGCTATACCTTAACTTCATCCCACTGTGTCGCAACAATGTCATCTTTTCAGCCTTTGCAATTTAAGCCAGACCGCGAAATTTGTGAGAATGAAAACATCGAAGACGTTGAAAATGAATTGCATCAAAACGAAGACAATCGGGGGGGTTGAGGAGGCGAGAGTGGGGCAAAATAGATGGTGTCTTGCTGATGCGAACCGAGAGAGAGTCTGTTTGCTGTAAGAAGATGCAATTTTTTTCGCTGGATCTGTTCAAGGAAAGTTTATGGATCGAACTAATGTTGCACGATTGATATGTAAAAATCTTCTTATACGTCACCTGAATGCAGTGCCAAGTCCCACCACTGAAAGTTCCTGAACTTTTAAAAAGTACTACCTCACAAGCAGGGCCATTTTGAGGGGGAAATTTTTACCCGGAACTCTATTTAGACCCCAGTTTCTGCAGTCGAAACACACTGGGTACAGCCCCAAAGTCCCTCGTTTCTGGGGAAAGTTCCTGCGGGGGAAACGCAGCTATAGAGACATCAGTATCAGTATTAGTGTCAGTGACACTGGCCTTCATTCATAAAAGATGCCATTACAACAAATATTTAAAATATACTGTCTTTAAAGGGGTCATATAATGGTACATGCACTTTTACAAGTTGATTGTACGGAAATGTGTGTTTTAGAGCTGCAACTAACGATAATTTTTTCTGCCGACTAATCTAACGATTATTTTTTCGATTAGTCGACTAATCTAACGATTATTTTTCCAGATTAATCTTATTATTCTTTTTTACTGATTATTGTATTTCAAAGAGGGTAGTGAATTTGTATATTATTTTAACATGAAATCAATGAATGATGACAATATTAATTGTATTTCAGGAAGGGTAGTGTACATAGTAGGCTATTTTATAATGAAATATATGAACACAAGAAGCTTTTTAAACATAATATATAATGATACTATTCATCATAAAATGTATACAGAGTAGGCCTAATTAGGAAAAGTTGTTTACTATAGTAGTTGAGTATGATTTACTTATTGATTTTTGTCAATAGTAAACGAAAATGCACTTGTATTTATCTGCAAAAGGTTCACATACAGGAGCTTTCAGCATAGTGTTAATGTATAACTAGTCGTCTATTTTGAAGATACATGTGCATAAACAACGACTAAAGCTGCCAGAAGTTTTTGCCCAAACTTCAAAGACACATTTAAATGATTAAAGCTAGAGGCATATCTTAACTTTAATGTTACTTTAATCATGTAAACTACCTAGGTTATATACAGCAAGTTATTATGCATATGTGTTTGGGACAGAGGGGAACCAGGTCGCATTTACAGCAGATATATGCAGCCCATAATAAATAAAAGCACAAGACGTACTGGGGTCGGAGAAGAACCCAGGAAAATGTGACCGTCTGTTGCAATACACGCGCCACGGTTCAGCTGCGTGAGAGAACACTGGCAGCAGGGTTGCCAGGTTTACACAACAAAACCCACCCATTCGTTACTCAAAACTAGCCCAAAACAAGCTCAATCGCGTTTCGGGGAGGTTCTTTGGTAAACATCGCGTTCGGGGGGTTAAATATGTGTGTTTTTTTGATTCAACCCGCGGACATGAGACACAGCCCACGGCAACAGTGTAGAAGTAGCCCAATTCCGCGGAAAAAAGCGGACTTGGCAACACTGACTGCAGTGTGAAAGCTCCCGCTCTCCACACACACATCTCCTGCTCTGCCTGCGCGCGCAGTGTGAAACTGGCGTTACAGAGCGAACAAAGAACAGTTTTATTCGGCTTCTGTTTAAAGTACTCCCAGACTTTTGGATGTCACGGTCTGGCTTTATATGATAAATGATCATTTTCACTATGCCCGGGAGCAGAAGCTGCCATTATTCTAGATCTTCTGTTCCATTCTAGAACGTAAATATTGTGCCGCCGACGCGTCGACGCATTTCACGCACGCGTCGTTGCAGCCCTAGTGTGTTGGCAGTGCCTGTACACAACCATCCTATAATGATAAAAATCCATCCAGTGTTTTTTTTTTATCTCCTTATATGTCCCCTCTCTCAAATCTTCTTCTGACCGTGTGATGTCACACGGTGGACGCCCCTCCCACGATTGTTAATTGTCAGCCGCGATTCATCACAGACCCGCCCTGAGCGAGCTATCATCAGTCCGCCATTGTTGATACGCTGGAGCAGAATGGCGTCTAAGCGATTGTGGTGTTGTGTTCTTGGGTGTAATAACGAACACAGCAGTCATTTTGATGTTCCTAAATCCGAACCGCTGAAGACGCAGTCGCTGAGTTTTGTTTTCGAAGGGAATATTCCCCCCTGATCAACGTCAATGCTTTCATGTTTGCGCGAATCATTTCTCAGCAGACTGCTTTATAAACGAGGGTCAGTATAAAGCAGGTTTTGCTAAGAAGCTGCTCCTGAAAAAAGCATCGCTACCAACTATTCGTGTTCCTGCTGCACCTCCTGAAGAAGTGAGTGTAACGTTTTATTAACCTTTATATTAATCTTTGCAAATCGCTTGCACGCGTCACGATGAATGCATTTCATTATGGCATGCTTTATATGTATGATGGCGTTCTCAATATAAATCATTAATTCATAATTCCACGTTTATAATGAAAAACGCGTTATGGTTATTGTGTTATTACAAACTGTGTACGCTGGTGATAAAGTTAACGTGGTAACAATGAACTAACGTATACATCAGTAAACACATAGCATTCGTATCTCACTACGCTACCCTGCCAGTACATACAAAGATAGATCAAAGTGACATTACCTTAACCAACCATTCAGAAACATCCTGTTCGAACTTCATCAGGGCCGTCATCTTGTTCCGGGTCCGACTCCGGTTCAAATTGATACGGTTGTTGCACAGATGTGTCCTCAGAGACTCCCGTTGCCATTCTCTCTCCAAAACGTGTGTTGTGTCGAACGCCCCACAGAACAGAGGGGCGGGGTGAGCAAAGCTCATTATCATTTAAAGTCACATGCACTGAAATGGCTTGCTGAAAACAGAGCTGTTTTTAACCAGGTGAAATGAATGTTTTCTTACAATACTAATGAGAATTTTTAATTAAAGTATATTGCAAACTTTTCATTTAGACACTAAAGAATCATATTAACTTGTATAAAAATAGCATTATATGACCCCTTTAAGTTGTTTCTTAAAGGGGTGGTTGCATGCGATTTCACTTTTTTAACTTTAGTTAGTGTGTAATGTTGCTGCTTGAGCATAAACAGTATCTGCAAAGTTACAGCGCTGAAAGTTCAATGCAAACAGAGATATTGTCTTTAAAAGTTATGGCAGTTTATTGCCTACAAAAACGGCCGGTTTGGACTACAACAAGCTTCTTCCCGGGTTGGTGACATCATAAACCCTTGCTATTAACATAAACACTGCCCCCGCGAACACGCAACAAAGTGGGCAAGGCCACGTCAGTCATTACGAAAGAGAGAGAGCTGTTGCAGAACTACAAACTACATTTGGCCATCTAACCAATCTAAGACCATTGCGTTTTTCGGAGGGATGGGCTTCATAGAAGCAGGAAGCAAACAAGCCGTTCAAAGGACAGTAGAGACAGCGGTGTGGAATAAAGGTAAAATATAAGAAAAATATGGCGTTTAAAAAAAAAGAAGTATTAAGACATGTTATACTGCGCCACATAAACACAACCTAGAAAAAAAAACCATGGAACCACCCCTTTAAGTTGGCTAACTGTGAAATTATTACAAAATAAAAATATTAAAAACTGATGTTTTTAAACGCAATTAATTACAGAAAAAAGTGTGGTTCATTTGTTAATCGATTGACAGCACTAGTATTAATATGATGCAATTAACAATAATAAAAAAAAACCTATTATTATACATCAGTTCCGGTCCTCGAATTTGATTGGCTGAGCTTCGTTCCAAAAGTGTTCATATAACCACCCGTGCATATTGAATATCGTCAGTAGATGTAGATGTTTTTGAGCTGTCTGGTCCAGCTCTAGGCATAAACACTGTTCAGACTGTGATGATGATGATGTTAATGGAGTGAAATGCTGAGCGAGTACATAAATCCATTAGAGAGCTCAATATCAGGCCCACGCTGCTCAACCAGGCCGTCGATGATCCAGCGTGTCTGAAATGAACTTGCCCATAAATTGAGGTTTGAAGAGGTTGGCGTCTTAAGACTAATCAGACGCGCACAGGAATCACTCTGCCTCATGGTCTCTTTACAATAGTGTGTATGAGTCCCGTCTAAAGCTGTGTGTGGTTCATGCTCACCCCCCGTCCGTGTGTATCCACAGGATTCAATTAATCCCTCTCACGGAGACATCTTCCCTCTCTCTCGCTCTCTCGCTCTTGCTCCCAGGAAATGTGATTACAGACAATGTTTTGCTCCCTGTAGGAGTTTCGCACGGCCGTGTTATTTCCTCTGGCACAGACATTATCAGCGAGACAAACTCGCCAAACATTGTCCCGACTCTCCAGTCGATATCTGCATCCCAAAGCCACCTTTGTCATTTTAATTTCGTCTCTGCTGACTCTGCTGCCTGCAGTACGCAGGGCGTATGTTTTCGCAGAGGCCCGTCTCGTTTTAAACTCGCGTATATCAAATCCATATTGACCCGCCGTGCTGAAGGCTTAAGAAGCTCTGGCAGGAATCGATGGCCTCCACCGCCGAGATCGGCTTCAGCTGTACTTTCCGATCCTTCACCGCGCGGCTCTGCTGATTCATGTTTACAAAAACTCACTCAGCGCCAAACCCCCCCAATTAACGGCCGATTGGCTAAACTGAAGGGAGCGAGACAGCTGTGGGTTATAAATATGGAAAGAGAGAAACAAGAGCCTGATGGCGTTTGAGATTATTGGATTTATTACATTAGTTTCCAATTCGTTCTGCGTTACTGTCCGTACTGATGATTAAAACAGAGAGATGCTGGATATTGATCTCTGTCGGCACTCATTGTTTTATTTTGGTTAACTTTACAGCCATTTATTCTGTTGCCGTCACACTGTCAATTACGACAATACAGAAATTGGCATTATTGCACATGGGCTTTGTTCAAAATCCTGAACTGCCAATACGTACCCTCTTAGAAAAAAAAATCCAGTGGGTTTCTATATCACTAGAGTTCTTGACTCAATTTTAAAGAACAAAAATGTTCTACATAAGGAGACACTGACACTTACTTCAATGATAAAGTATGTTTACGAGCTGTTTAATTAATAAAATTCAATAAAAATTAATTGAAACTAAATCCATAAAGTGATCCCATGATGGGAACCCTAAAAGGTTCTATATATGTAGTGTCTGACAGAGCCCTTTATAGCACAGAAGGTGCGTAGGCACCTATTGTCGTTGGCGTTCTTCTTATTCTTCTTTTTATATTTCTTCTTCTGCTCTTGAAGTCTATGTCAGTAGTTGCTGTGCGAGTAAACCTGTTAGAACGTCCGACTCTCATGCCGGCGGACCCGGGTTCATTAATTTCATTGTGTTGTGTAGGGGTGTAACGGTACACATATTCGTACCGAACCCTTTCGGTACAGGGCTCTCGGTTCGGTGCACACGTTTCGAATGCAATCTTGAATAGTTAAAGGTAGGGTAGGTAAGGATGATCTAAAACACTTTTGTCCAAATTTGTTTAAACTTTCTTTATATGTCAATACATAATTAAAATTTAAGTACTCTGAAAAAGAGAGTATAAAAATCGAGTGACTCTAGACTTTTTAATCTGCAATAAACACCGCTCATTATTTTCGTTCGGGCCGAAACAAGTGATTGGCTTGGGCGACTGTCACTCTCTCTCGCTACCATGGCAACCACCGCTTTTGCTCCAGGATCTGCCCACATGCGCCCCAGTTTTGCAGAGTCGGGCTACTTCAAACACTGTTGCCGCGGGCTGTTTTTCATGTCCGCGGGTTGAAGCGACCACAATTATGTGATATTTTGCCCCGGGATTTGCGAATTTTAGCAGGCAGCCCTACCAAAAAGACACATATTTTACCCCCCAAATTCGATTTTACCGGAGAAACACGATTGGGCTTGTTTTGGGCTAGTTTTGAGGAGCAATTGGGCGGATTTTGTTGTGAAAACCTGGCAACCCTGCCGCACCGGTTTGATTTGAGGAGTTCAAGAGGCTGTATTTCTGCTGGACAGGTCATCTTTCATTTTGATTACACATTTTTTTGGTTTATGTTTTCATGAAGCATGTCTCACTAGCACACATAGCTGCCTAATATAGCTAACATACATTACTTAGCATAAAGTTACAATGTTATACACTTAGCGAACCATTAGTAGAGATGATAAATACTCAATATGCTTAGCTCAAGTTGATCGCTGTCATGTTGAATTTCGCAAAATGTAACTTTAGATAACAAAATGCATGTGTAAAAGCTAGTACACCACATCCAGGAACTTTTTTAGAACTAAGTTAGCTTTAGCTACTACTCTCTGTCTAAACTCTTTTACCATGTTCACCGGGAACTTTACCTGCACGTTTATTTCGGCCCTTGGTTTGTTTTTATATTCTCTACCAATGTTTACTGATGCTTTTATCTTGTATCTGTGTGTGTCGTAGATACTGTGTTGTGTGTGTATTTTAAACTTTACCAGTATCGTTATTCTAGCTTGATAGTGAGTACTAAAAGACATCTTATTTGTTTATATTCAAAATGATAAAGTTAGATTTTTTATTACATGTGATTGTGACATGATGTCACTACATGCACTTCTTCTCCGCTCGCCTCAGGTAAATAATGCGTCTTTCAGCTGAGCTGATCGCGGTGGGCATAGCGCGTTCATGTGTTTTGGGGGCGTGGCTTTGGAAAGAGCCCAGAAGGGAGAAGGTGGAGTGAATGGAAATAATGAGCTGTCTTTAAAACAGTCGTGAGAGGTCTACAGACACTCAATTTTTATACTTTCTTTTTCTGAGTACTTACATTTTAATTATGTATTGATATATAAAGAAAGTTTAAACAAATTTGGAAAATAAGTTTTTTAACCAAATCTTACCTACCCTACCTTTAACAGTTGGCTTGTTTTAAACGCGGAACACACTTAAATCCGAGTTCCCACACAAACATATTAAGTATTCAGTCAATTTTATCACGAAATTCAAAACGATAAATGTCGTTTTGACGCTCTTTAATGTGGCATCACTGATCACGAAGCGGCCACGCAACGCGTGCGGGTGAACACAATTGATCATCTCTTCCTAAAGAATAAACATGAATGAACATCTGAAGGTATGTTGAGGATACATTACAACTTACTGTCACGTATCATATGTGGTGTAATCGCTCAATCAGTGTTTCAACGGCGGAAAGACCTCAATAAAACTGCTGTAAACTAAACAATGTCATGTAGCATCACATTTACCTCAGGCAGTCATTCAGTGTCCACAGAATTTTATTCACTAGAGAAATCAACTCTTTCACTTTATATGCTCTATTTTAGCCTATATATTCATTATATTCTACTAAACCTGTTTGTGATGTCTTGATTATTTCATGTATGTTTAAATAAACCTGTCATGAAAATGACAGACACTGTGTATAAATGATTATATTTCAACAACGAATTGTGAGAAAACTATTTTATAATTAGATTTAGAAGTTATTGCAAAAACTGCCTTATTTGAAGTTTACATGTTTGCGTACTGTTATTTGATTGTTGATTATAATACTAAAAATAAATAGCAACTGAATTTAGGCTAATAGTTTGGGGTCTGTTGTTAAGTAAGGGCTCCCTGTATAGTTTACAGCAATATCTTCAATGAACTTTTAGTTATAATTTAATTCATTTAAGGACAGACACTTTTTTTTTCAGTAAACCAATAAAAATAAATAAAAAGCCATTTTGTAAAACTGCTGTACCGAACTGTGACTTCAAAACCGAGGTACGTACCGAACCGTCAGTTTTGTGTACCGTTACACCCCTAGTGTTGTGGCTTGCTTTCATTGTGTTTGTGAACTTATGTATGCTTTTAAAATTTCGTTGTGTTGTGCACTACTGGGCCACCGTAGCAATCGCATCAAACCTGCCGAGTGTGAACACAGCCTAAGTGCTGATCTATGAACCGCCACTGTTGTGCCCTTGAGCGAGTCACTTAACCACTTAACCTGCTTTTAACCCCAGTGACTGTCCCTGTAATAAGTGCACTGTAAGTCACTTTGGGTAAAAGCATCTGCTAAGTGACTTCAAACGGTTCTTTTGTGCTGCTTTTTAAATCATTTAAAATATCAAAATTATATGTACATTTTCTAATTTTATAAATGGTCCCCTTTTGGCCCCACTTTATATTAGGTGGCCTTAAATAAGTACTATGTACTTACATCAAAAAATAAGTACAATGTACATACTGTGTTCAAATTGTATTGCAAAACACCTTTGCTGATATTGAGGTGGGATACGAGTAGGGTTAGGGACAGGTGTTGGGGAATGAGTAAGTTTAAGGGTAAGGTTATGTGTAAGGGAAGTGTCAACTGTGTAATTACAAATGTAACTACAGAAATTATTAATATGTAATTACATGCAGGTATTTTTTTTAAGTAAGTACAATATAAAAACATGTATGTACACAATAAGTGCATTGTATCAAATGATTAGTTAAAATGTTAGTACATAGTAGTTAAGGCCACCTAATATAAAGTGGGTCCATAGTAAAGATAAAAAGTAAAGAGGCGTTCACAGAGAATGTGTTGTGTTAAAAACGGCAAAAAATGTTTCAGCAATTAATATATTGTTATATTTTCTGAACATAAGAACACTGTAACAAATTTCCGGCCTCTAAAATTTTCTAGTGACTGATCACATCTACATTTTTCAGTTGGCCAAATTGATTTTTTGTGAATTGATACAATTTTATTCACAGAAATTCAATTTGGCCAACTAAAAAAATTTGATGTGATCAGTCACTAGAAAATGTTCAATTGGAGACCTGAAAATGTTTACTGTGAATAATTTCTGAAGTGTCATGTGATCATGTCGCAGTCCATCTTGCCGTTTTTAACACAACACATTCTCTGTGAACGCCTCTTTACTTTTTATCTTTACTTACAGGACATGTGCCAAAACTTAGTGGTTGTGTAAAAGTTCAGATCTTCCACTGATAATTCCCAGCACTTCTTCTAAAATATCTTTACATTAGACCGCAATATTGCCGCAGGCGCTTATTTCTTCCTGTTTGACATCTGGTGTAGTCCGTGAGTTGAACATGCTGGAGTGGAGATGATGTCAGGCCCACATACGAGTTTAATTATCAGCTGTTCAGCTGGGAAACGGTTCTGTAGAGTTTGGCTACATTCATCTTTTTCCTCTCATCCCGAGACTTCTCCATGAAAGGAAATGGTGTTTTCTTGCGTAATGTGTGACGGGGCAGTTATAATTCAAATTAAAACCAACTCAGTCACTTATTACTGTTTATTTTTTACCATTTGACTGTATAAAATGTATCATTAATCATTGCTTATTTAGTTCAGAAATAGAAACATAACAAATTGTAAATTTTCTGAACAATGTGAGTAGTGCTTTTCTGTATAGAAGACGATGCTAAAGAGTTCTGCTTAGGTATTCTGAGTGGTTTTTAGCGCATTAATAATGTGGTTGCTAGGGTGTGCCAGATGGTTGCTAAGTTGGTTGCTCAGGTTATTAATATTCTGGAGGTGTATTACAGAAAGATCCTAACCTTAGATTTCTATCTTATCTGTTTGGGAACCATGGTAGTTTCAGTTTGGTCCTCATTTAGGACAAAAGCAATTACAGAATAATATTTCCTACATGCATTATCTAATCTTAACTACAGATAGGATAAGGGTTTTACAGATGCATCCTAAAAACTGTCTTAAATACAAAGTTCTGTCATGAAACTCTAGATGGCGCAGGCTAATCATCATTCTCTATAGGGCACAGCTGATTGGTTCCTGGTGAATCAGTAGCCAATGAGCTCCCTGCTCAAATTTCAAATGAAAAATTCATGATATTACAATTTGTATACAAATTGCATTGCTACCAACATGACAGATGCCAATAAGCCACCGTGGAGCATTACCGCCTTACGTTTATTTTTTTCTTTCTTCAGGGTTTGAAAAAAAAAAAGAAGGCGATTTTCAAAGTGAGGTCGCTTCTGTAGCAAAAATGTAACAGTCTGGACACCGCACACATATTTTTGGACACTCTCTCTCTCTCTCTCTTGGTGTGTTCACACCAGACGCGAATGGAGCGTTTCGCGCAAGTGATTTACATGTTAAGTCAATGCAAAGACGCAAATAGACATTCTGTGACGCGATTCACGCAAATTGAAAAATCGGAACTTTGGCAGATATTCGCGCCGCGTTAACCAATCAGGAGCTTGCTCTAGTAGTGACTACAATGAGGAGAAAATCTGGTTTATATTAATCATATATTAATATCTGGTTCAGACAAGTGTGCATATGATTATCACTGTGATAACATTAAAGGGTAACTTCAGTGATTTAGTATCAGTAGAAACCCGGTAGTATATTCGAGTTATGGTACTTTCCCCCCTCATATCCCCCTGAGACGAGAGAATTATGCTTTTTTTTTTATTTTAATTATGCATATTATCTTCGTGATGAAGGAAATCTGACACTGTTGCGTCTGTGCCGTGACTTTCGTTCGGCTCACTCACACTTTACTGAAAAGACACGTTCAGTTTTTAATTGTAGTGTTTATTCTCTAACTGAACAAAATTATTGTATTACTATGAAGATCAAAACGACGGTGTACGGAGTGGCCTCGTAGGGCAGCGAAGCAAGGGCATTCTGGGAGTTGTTGTCTTTCATCCACATGAGACAAGGCATCTAGAAGGCACCAAATTCAAAAATAATTTTCACATTTCTACTACATAAATGACCCAGTTTAAATACAAAGCTTAATGCTAAATCACTGTAACCCTTTAAATGACATGAAACACAACCCAGTCTCTTTTTGTTAAATGCAAGTTTATGTATGATCAATAATACAAAAGTATAAGTAAAAGGTATAATAAGCTATACATGAAATAAAGCAAACAATTCAGTCAAATTTTCAAATTCAGCGCTAGTCGGCAACAAAGGTAACGTAAAGTTAAATAGCCTAAAAATAAAAAAGTAAAGAAACTTTGCCCTCAGCCTAAACGATTTGCCGATTTGCCAATTTGCCATTAGTGCCTGCGTGGATCATGGCGTGGATCGCTCGAATGAGGAATCTACGTATACTTATCTATGACCCAGCTGTACTTTTGACCTCACACACGGGAAGTGATGGCAGTCTGGAGAGCTGAAGCGTTCGTCTGATATGAGGTGATATATTTGCATAAATTCCGTTCGGTTTCTCTCAGAAACCGATCGTTTCGTGTCTTAAGACATCAATGTGTCGTCACGAGCCGCGGGGTTTAATTTGAAGTTGTCTGTCCATGTTTTTTTTACTCTAATAGAATTAGACCCCGTCATTGACAAGCATTATATGAGTGACACACAGCAACGGTTGGAGTTAAAAATCTTCATTTGTGTTCTACTGAAGAAACGAAGACACCTACATCTTGGTTGGCTTAGGGGTAAGCAGAAAAACATAAAATTTTCATTTTTGGGTGAACTATCCCTTTAAGATTTGCTTTTGTAATACGAATTTGTGAAAAATCCTAACGTTTAATCCTAATTCTGACGTTTAACGTCTCGTGACTAAACAAAGGGCGCCAATGTGAGTGTGCACACTGAGACGCAAAATGCCAGGCGTAAAAACGACCGCCTTCCGAGTTCAATTCATGTAAAAAGTGTTGAAAGTGCCTCTGCCTTTCAACATTTTTTGAATGTGCATGAAAAAATGCATTTTTTATGGACTTCAAAAACAGAGCAACAGTCACTGCTATTATAAAGCTTGGATTAGCCTGGACTTTTGTAATATAACTAAGATTGTATTCGTCTGAAAGAAGAATGTCATACACACCTAGGATGACTTGAGGGTGAGGAAATCATGGGCTAATTTTCATTTTTGGGTGAACTATCCCTTTAATGCTACGGGAGTAGATCTGAATATAATTTTATAATAAACACTTTTCACGATTAGCTCATCTCGACAGCTGTAATAGTAAAAACATAGTAAAAGTTTTCGAGAGAGTTCCACATGTAATACTTATTTCCAGTGGTGGGCTGTCAGGCCCATCAGGGCCTTCTCTGCTGGCCCTGTCAAAATCAAAAATATATATATTTTTTCATAATTAGATGAATGTGTGTCTGAACATGTCTAAATTCAATTACTGTCTATTTTAGTACTTTACAATTATATTTCCAGAAAGAATTGGGTTATTTTTTGTGAGGCTGAGCTGTATTTTCATCATCTAAACCAGTGTTTCTCAAACTTTTTCTGCCATTCCCCACTCTGGAGGTAGTGAAGGGTTCCGAGCCCCACCTGTCCCCAATCGCCCCAACAAATTTTTTCCAAACTATCAGTATCAGTATTTATGATGGCCGATAAATTAATATTTGACAAAATTATAAAAATGGATGAAACACCGCTCAACCACATTATGAGTGTTGGTGTTTCATAGTTTTAATACATTTTATTTATCAGAACTTTAATATATTTTTATGTTCCTCTGTTCTGTTTTGACCATAATGCAGTTTAAAAATAAACTTGTTTGTTTTATCACATTATTTTAGAGAGGCTGAGGGATCATGAATAACTACAAATAACTAATGTAAGGGAAATCTATATGCGTTGTGTTATATGTGTTATATATATATATATATATATATATATATCAGCCGATATATCAGACGAACTTGACAAACTTGCTTACCATGTCATAAAATCTAATAATCGAATTCTCAAATATGTGCAAGTGAGTGTGTTTTGCCATTTAAAAACCTTCATAAATTATCTTGATTTTGATCTATAACGTGAGATGGGCGCCTATGTTTGTTTGCGTCGCAGTTCAGAGAGTCCTGTCAGTCGGATTCGCGTGAATTTATCAGTTTCTCCCGAAATACATGCAAGTAAGTGACCGGTGAACTGGGAGAAGAATATAGTAAACTTTTTAGTTACCTATACGTGTATCTGATATGAATAAAACGTCGGCAAATTATTTTTGAATGGATTGTTATTGCTGTGTCTAGTGACACCAGTGTGTAGGCCTATTTTACAAACTCTAAATGTATTGTTTTACTAGTAGGCCTACTTATGTGTATTTAAATGTTTGAAACCTAAAATAAACATTATGCATGATATGTTAAGCCACCTTCATTTATTTAGCGCATTTTACAACACGGATTGCTTCAAAGCTTTAGTGATAATCGGAAATAGGCTACATTTTGCTTTAGAAGAAAAGCTAAAGTAGGTTTTTTTATTATTATTATTATCAAGCACTGAGCGAGTGCTTTTATTATCAAGCACTGAGGCCCTAGCCCGGCCCGTGTCCGACAGCTTATCAAAATTTTCAGCCTGAGTCCGACTGAAGCCCGTGTTTTTTTTCCTTCTATTTTTATCCTCCCTATTAGGCCTACACATTGTTGCAGCCATTAAAATAGTTCAGTTTTGTTTTTAATGTCAAAGTAGTTATATTTCGTTTCGTTTCTTTATTAAGTTAATTTAGAAAAATGTTTGAAGCATTTATTTGTTTGTTAAATCTTTTTTTTATTTTAAGTAACGACCAAGCGGCCAGCAGCCGACAGTTAGTTAACCACATGTTTGATTAATTTAGCCTCTCAAATCAAAACTGGACTTGTCTCTTGCTTATAATAAAATCCATAGATATAAAACATTTCAAGCATCACAATGTTAATTTAAATGTTTAGCCTAAAAAAGGCATTTTTTTTACAAGCTGAGGCAGGCTGCTCGCAACGGCGCTCACAAACAAAACGGGCTGATCGAGAAAAAAAAAAAAAAACACACACACACGCTGTTTGTCCTATCCTTACACCTATCTACAAAATTATTATAAATCCGATCTTCAATTCCCGGTCTGAGCTATATGCACATTTAACGGAGTTCACGTCAACGAAAGCAACAGATGAGCTGCATTATATCAGCTCATTTCAAGATCAAAGACCGCAATATGAGAGAGCGACCTGAACATTGGGAAGAGCATTTAGTCTCATTCGTTTTAATGAAGATGATTGTGTTTTTGAGCATCTAAGACTTAGCCTATTTTCTGTTTCACTTGCGGCCGTTTGCGTGTTGGCTTGCTTTACTCATTTGTGGCGATGCGTTGCATAGCGCCAGCCCCGCGCCACTCTAAACACTGAGCGAGTCATCTTGACAGTCGCGGTGTCATGGTCTCATGTTGTTTCCACCAGCGCAGCACATCTCATCTCAGGTGCACCGAAATAAAAATCCCACATGTGGGACCGCTCAAAAGGGTAATAAAGATGGGCTCAAAAATGACCACATTTCCTCCCGTTTGTCGCGCCCCACCTGTCGCGTCTCTATTCCCCACCAGTGGGGCGCGCCCCACACTTTGAGTAACGCTGATCTAAACACATCACAGCTCCGTTGAGCAGCACTAGTTGAATAGCTAGCCTTCAGTTGAAGCAGCCATTTTCCCTTTGATCATAACTTTGACTGACGTGGGTAATCAGCCAATCAAATGTTGATGTGTAGTGATAGAAAGCCTCAGAGTTTTTTGCTGGTTGTGAGTGATCTATGTGAAATAAGCTATGGCCGCTGCGGATGATGGGCTGCGCGAACTTGGTGTGCATCCTGATGTCAAGCCGGTAACGTTAGCTGACAGGCTGTGTTTATCTGTGTCTCTTTTGATGTTCTTGTTGGTCTGTGTTTTTGTTTGTTTGTTTAAGAGTATTTGTGTCAGTTGATTTTGATTAATTTCACCAGTTGCCTAAACGGTGACACGTGAGTGCAGTGCTATCAATAAATAGTTAAATAGCCTTTTTGTCTCGCGTGTCCTTTTATGTTGCTTTCCCCCTTCCCAACGAGCACTTTGAAAGTGGGGTTTGTTACAGTAGTGCATACAGTGCATAACATGCTTGTATTTTGTATGCATCAGTGTGTGTGGTGTTGTTATGGGTGTGTTGATCGTTAGTGAAGGCCCTGACTGAAACCCCACGGTACGCTACTGCTATTTATTTGCTTATTTCATATGCAAAGATGTCAGCCAATCACAGTAGTGGGCGTTTACACAGAAGTCTCACAGCCCCTTAAAGTAGAGCATTTAAATCGGCTAAAATCAGGGTAGAAAATGGCTTTTATTTCTAAATAATGACTATTTTGATGTAAAAATCATACTAACATTATACACTCACTTTAAGGATTATTAGGAACACCTGTTTCAATGCATTTAGGGGTGTGGTCCTGGTCAAGACAATCTCCTGAACTCCAAATTGAATGTCAGAATGGGAAAGAAAGGTGATTTAAGCAATTTTGAGCGTGGCATGGTTGTTGGTGCCAGACGGGCCAGCCTGAGTATTTCACAATCTGCTCAGTTACTGGGATTTTCACGCACAACCATTTCTAGGGTTTACAAAGAATGGTGTGAAAAGGGAAAAACATCCAGTATGTGGCAGTCCTGTGGGCCAAAATGCCTTGTTGATGCTAGAGGTCAGAGGAGAATGGGCCGACTGATTCAAGCTGATAGAAGAGCAACTTTGACTGAAATAACCACTCGTTACAACCGAGGTATGCAGCAAAGCATTTGTGAAGTCACAACACGCACAACCTTGAGGCGGATGGGCTACAACAGCAGAAGACCCCACCGGGTACCACTCATCTCCACTACAAATAGGAAAAAGAGGCTACAATTTAAACAAGCTCACCAAAATTGGACAGTTGAAGACTGGAAAAATGTTGCCTGGTCTGATGAGTCTCAATTTCTGTTGAGACATTCAGATGGTAGAGTCAGAATTTGGCGTAAACAGAATGAGAACATGGATCCATCATGCCTTGTTACCACTGTGCAGACTGGTGGTGGTGGTGTAATGGTGTGGGGGATGTTTTCTTGGCACACTTTAGGCCCCTTAGTGCCAATTGGGCATCGTTTAAATGCCACGGCCTACCTGAGCATTGTTTCTGACCATGTCCATCCCTTTATGACCAGCATGTCCCCATCCTCTGATGGCTACTTCCAGCAGGATAATGCACCATGTCACAAAGCTCCAATCATTTCAAATTGGTTTCTTGAACATGACAATGAGTTCACTGAACTAAAATGGCCCCCACAGTCACCAGATCTCAACGCAATAGAGCATCTTTGGGATGTGGTGGAACGGGAGCTTCGTGCCCTGGATGTGCATCCCACAAATCTCCATCAACTGCAAGATGCTCTCCTATCAATATGGGCCAACATTTCTAAAGAATGCTTCCAGCACCTTGTTGAATCAATGGCACGTAGAATTAAGGCAGTTCTGAAGGTGAAAGGGGGTCAAACACAGTATTAGTATGGTGTTCCTAATAATCCTTTAGGTGAGTGTAAGTGCACCTCAGGAAACATAAAAAAATGCAGCTCATGGTCCCTCTAAAGCTTCTTCGTCTTGTAACGATTGCAGGATGATTTACATGCCAAATGCTTTTGATTGTTGTTCAGGGTCACAGGTCACACATTTGGTTTTTCTCTGCATGTTTTGCCGCTGTGCTTTGATTGGATTCAGCACATGTGGTTAAATGTCGTTGTGAAATGTTGAGACACTTTCAGTATTTAGCACTCTGATAAGATCTTCCGTGCGACTACTGTTGGAAGCACAAACGCTTCTCTGAGCCCCAGTGATATGAAACGCTTCTCTGAGCCCCAGTGATATGAAACGCTTCTCTGAGCCCTAATAAACAACGTCCTTGTTTTCTCATCGCTCTACATATTTGCACGCAGCAGAAATCTTATTAAAAAAGAAAGGCATGAGAGAGTAAGAGCTCGAGGAGGAGCGTGTTTAATCTCTGAGTGAAGTGAGGAGGTGATGCAGAGAGAAACGTGATCCGATCACAGTGCAGTTACCTCACTGAAAATGTGCTTTTAATAAAATTTTGGACTTGTGAATACAAGGGTCAACACAAGAATTCATCGTTATCACAAGATCATCAGTGTCTGCTGAGGAAACATGCCACAGTTTACTGTTAGGAGTGTTTGAGTCTCTGTGTTACAGTGAGTTTACTGTTAGGAGCGTTTGAGTCTCTGTGCTACAGTGAGTTTACTGTTAGGAGCGTTTGAGACTCTGTGTTACAGTGAGTTTACTGTTAGGAGCGTTTGAGTCTCTGTGTTACAGTGTGTTTACTGTTAGGAGCGTTTGAGACTCTGTGCTACAGTGAGTTTACTGTTAGGAGCGTTTGAGTCTCTGTGTTACAGTGAGTTTACTGTTAGGAGCGTTTGAGTCTCTGTGTTACAGTGTGTTTACTGTTAGGAGCGTTTGAGACTCTGTGCTACAGTGAGTTTACTGTTAGGAGCGTTTGAGTCTCTGTGTTACAGTGTGTTTACTGTTAGGAGCGTTTGAGTCTCTGTATTACAGTGAGTTTACTGTTAGGAGCGTATGAGTCTCTGTGCTACAGTGAGTTTACTGTTAGGAATGTTTGAGTCTCTGTGCTAAAGTGAGTTTACTGTTAGGAGCGTTTGAGTCTCTGTGTTACAGTGAGTTTACTGTTACGAGCGTTTGAGTCTCTGTGCTACAGTGAGTTTACTGTTAGGAGCGTTTGAGTCTCTGTGCTACAGTGAGTTTACTGTTACGAGCGTTTGAGTCTCTGTGCTAAAGTGAGTTTACTGTTAGGAGCGTTTGAGTCTCTGTGTTACAGTGAGTTTACTGTTAGGAGCGTTTGAGTCTCTGTGCTACAGTGAGTTTACTGTTAGGAGCGTTTGAGTCTCTGTGCTACAGTGAGTTTACTGTTAGTAGCGTTTGAGACTGCTACAGTGAGTTTACTGTTAGGAGCGTTTGAGTCTCTGTGCTACAGTGAGTTTACTGTTAGGAGCGTTTGAGACTGCTACAGTGAGTGTACTGTTAGGAGCGTTTGAGTCTCTGTGCTACAGTGAGTGTACTGTTAGGAGCGTTTGAGTCTCTGTGCTACAGTGAGTTTACTGTTAGGAGCGTTTGAGTCTCTGTGCTACAGTGAGTTTACTGTTAGGAGCGTTTGAGACTGTGCTGCAGTGAGTTTACTGTTAGGAGCGTTTGAGTCTCTGTGCTACAGTGAGTTTAATGTTAGGAGCGCTTGAGTCTCTGTGCTACAGTGAGTTTACTGTTAGGAGCGTTTGAGTCTCTGTGCTACAGTGTGTTTACTGTTAGGATCGTTTGAGTCTCTGTGTTACAGTGAGTTTACTGTTAGGAGACTCTGTGCTACAGTGAGTTTACTGTTAGGAGACTCTGTGCTAAAGTGAGTTTACTGTTAGGAGCGTTTGAGTCTCTGTGCTACAGTGAGTTTACTGTTAGGAGCGTTTGAGTCTCTGTGCTACAGTGAGTTTACTGTTAGGAGCGTTTGAGTCTCTGTGTTACAGTGAGTTTACTGTTAGGAGCGTTTGAGTCTCTGTGTTACAGTGTGTTTACTGTTAGGAGCGTTTGAGACTCTGTGCTACAGTGAGTTTACTGTTAGGAGCGTTTGAGTCTCTGTGTTACAGTGTGTTTACTGTTAGGAGCGTTTGAGTCTCTGTATTACAGTGAGTTTACTGTTAGGAGCGTATGAGTCTCTGTGCTACAGTGAGTTTACTGTTAGGAATGTTTGAGTCTCTGTGCTAAAGTGAGTTTACTGTTAGGAGCGTTTGAGTCTCTGTGTTACAGTGAGTTTACTGTTACGAGCGTTTGAGTCTCTGTGCTACAGTGAGTTTACTGTTAGGAGCGTTTGAGTCTCTGTGCTACAGTGAGTTTACTGTTACGAGCGTTTGAGTCTCTGTGCTAAAGTGAGTTTACTGTTAGGAGCGTTTGAGTCTCTGTGTTACAGTGAGTTTACTGTTAGGAGCGTTTGAGTCTCTGTGCTACAGTGAGTTTACTGTTAGGAGCGTTTGAGTCTCTGTGCTACAGTGAGTTTACTGTTAGTAGCGTTTGAGACTGCTACAGTGAGTTTACTGTTAGGAGCGTTTGAGTCTCTGTGCTACAGTGAGTTTACTGTTAGGAGCGTTTGAGTCTCTGTGCTACAGTGAGTTTACTGTTAGGAGCGTTTGAGACTGCTACAGTGAGTGTACTGTTAGGAGCGTTTGAGTCTCTGTGCTACAGTGAGTTTACTGTTAGGAGCGTTTGAGTCTCTGTGCTACAGTGAGTTTACTGTTAGGAGCGTTTGAGACTGTGCTGCAGTGAGTTTACTGTTAGGAGCGTTTGAGTCTCTGTGCTACAGTGAGTTTAATGTTAGGAGCGCTTGAGTCTCTGTGCTACAGTGAGTTTACTGTTAGGAGCGTTTGAGTCTCTGTGCTACAGTGTGTTTACTGTTAGGATCGTTTGAGTCTCTGTGTTACAGTGAGTTTACTGTTAGGAGACTCTGTGCTACAGTGAGTTTACTGTTAGGAGCGTTTGAGTCTCTGTGCTACAGTGAGTTTACTGTTAGGAGCGTTTGAGTCTCTGTGCTACAGTGAGTTTACTGTTAGGAGCGTTTGAGTCTCTGTGTTACAGTGAGTTTACTGTTAGGAGCGTTTGAGACTGTGTTACAGTGAGTTTACTGTTAGGAGCGTTTGAGTCTCTGTGCTACAGTGAGTTTACTGTTAGGAGCGCTTGAGTCTCTGTGTTACAGTGAGTTTACTGTTAGGAGCGTTTGAGTCTCTGTGTTACAGTGAGTTTACTGTTAGGAGACTCTGTGCTACAGTGAGTTTACTGTTAGGAGCGTTTGAGTCTCTGTGCTACAGTGAGTTTACTGTTAGGAGCGCTTGAGTCTCTGTGCTACAGTGAGTTTACTGTTAGGAGCGTTTGAGTCTCTGTGTTACAGTGAGTTTACTGTTAGGAGCGTTTGAGACTCTGTGCTACAGTGAGTTTACTGTTAGGAGCGTTTGAGTCTCTGTGCTACAGTGAGTTTACTGTTAGGAGCGCTTGAGTCGCTGTGCTACAGTGTGTTTACTGTTAGGAGCGTTTGAGACTGTGCTACAGTGAGTTTACTGTTAGGAGCTTTTGAGACTCTGTGCTACAGTGAGTTTACTGTTAGGACCATTTGAGACTGTGCTACAGTGAGTTTACTGTTAGGAGACTCTGTGCTACAGTGAGTTTACTGTTACGAGCGTTTGAGTCTCTGTGCTAAAGTGAGTTTACTGTTAGGAGCGTTTGAGTCTCTGTGTTACAGTGAGTTTACTGTTACGAGCGTTTGAGTCTCTGTGCTACAGTGAGTTTACTGTTAGGAGCGTTTGAAACTCTGTTACAGTGAGTTTACTGTTAGGAGCGTTTGAGTCTCTGTGCTACAGTGAGTTTACTGTTAGGAGCGTTTGAGACTGTGCTGCAGTGAGTTTACTGTTAGGAGCGTTTGAGTCTCTGTGCTACAGTGAGTTTAATGTTAGGAGCGCTTGAGTCTCTGTGCTACAGTGAGTTTACTGTTAGGAGCGTTTGAGTCTCTGTGCTACAGTGTGTTTACTGTTAGGATCGTTTGAGTCTCTGTGTTACAGTGAGTTTACTGTTAGGAGACTCTGTGCTACAGTGAGTTTACTGTTAGGAGACTCTGTGCTAAAGTGAGTTTACTGTTAGGAGCGTTTGAGTCTCTGTGCTACAGTGAGTTTACTGTTAGGAGCGTTTGAGTCTCTGTGCTACAGTGAGTTTACTGTTAGGAGCGTTTGAGTCTCTGTGTTACAGTGAGTTTACTGTTAGGAGCGTTTGAGTCTCTGTGTTACAGTGTGTTTACTGTTAGGAGCGTTTGAGACTCTGTGCTACAGTGAGTTTACTGTTAGGAGCGTTTGAGTCTCTGTGTTACAGTGTGTTTACTGTTAGGAGCGTTTGAGTCTCTGTATTACAGTGAGTTTACTGTTAGGAGCGTATGAGTCTCTGTGCTACAGTGAGTTTACTGTTAGGAATGTTTGAGTCTCTGTGCTAAAGTGAGTTTACTGTTAGGAGCGTTTGAGTCTCTGTGTTACAGTGAGTTTACTGTTACGAGCGTTTGAGTCTCTGTGCTACAGTGAGTTTACTGTTAGGAGCGTTTGAGTCTCTGTGCTACAGTGAGTTTACTGTTACGAGCGTTTGAGTCTCTGTGCTAAAGTGAGTTTACTGTTAGGAGCGTTTGAGTCTCTGTGTTACAGTGAGTTTACTGTTAGGAGCGTTTGAGTCTCTGTGCTACAGTGAGTTTACTGTTAGGAGCGTTTGAGTCTCTGTGCTACAGTGAGTTTACTGTTAGTAGCGTTTGAGACTGCTACAGTGAGTTTACTGTTAGGAGCGTTTGAGTCTCTGTGCTACAGTGAGTTTACTGTTAGGAGCGTTTGAGTCTCTGTGCTACAGTGAGTTTACTGTTAGGAGCGTTTGAGACTGCTACAGTGAGTGTACTGTTAGGAGCGTTTGAGTCTCTGTGCTACAGTGAGTTTACTGTTAGGAGCGTTTGAGTCTCTGTGCTACAGTGAGTTTACTGTTAGGAGCGTTTGAGACTGTGCTGCAGTGAGTTTACTGTTAGGAGCGTTTGAGTCTCTGTGCTACAGTGAGTTTAATGTTAGGAGCGCTTGAGTCTCTGTGCTACAGTGAGTTTACTGTTAGGAGCGTTTGAGTCTCTGTGCTACAGTGTGTTTACTGTTAGGATCGTTTGAGTCTCTGTGTTACAGTGAGTTTACTGTTAGGAGACTCTGTGCTACAGTGAGTTTACTGTTAGGAGCGTTTGAGTCTCTGTGCTACAGTGAGTTTACTGTTAGGAGCGTTTGAGTCTCTGTGCTACAGTGAGTTTACTGTTAGGAGCGTTTGAGTCTCTGTGTTACAGTGAGTTTACTGTTAGGAGCGTTTGAGACTGTGTTACAGTGAGTTTACTGTTAGGAGCGTTTGAGTCTCTGTGCTACAGTGAGTTTACTGTTAGGAGCGCTTGAGTCTCTGTGTTACAGTGAGTTTACTGTTAGGAGCGTTTGAGTCTCTGTGTTACAGTGAGTTTACTGTTAGGAGACTCTGTGCTACAGTGAGTTTACTGTTAGGAGCGTTTGAGTCTCTGTGCTACAGTGAGTTTACTGTTAGGAGCGCTTGAGTCTCTGTGCTACAGTGAGTTTACTGTTAGGAGCGTTTGAGTCTCTGTGTTACAGTGAGTTTACTGTTAGGAGCGTTTGAGACTCTGTGCTACAGTGAGTTTACTGTTAGGAGCGTTTGAGTCTCTGTGCTACAGTGAGTTTACTGTTAGGAGCGCTTGAGTCGCTGTGCTACAGTGAGTTTACTGTTAGGAGCGCTTGAGTCGCTGTGCTACAGTGTGTTTACTGTTAGGAGCGTTTGAGACTGTGCTACAGTGAGTTTACTGTTAGGAGCTTTTGAGACTCTGTGCTACAGTGAGTTTACTGTTAGGACCATTTGAGACTGTGCTACAGTGAGTTTACTGTTAGGAGACTCTGTGCTACAGTGAGTTTACTGTTACGAGCGTTTGAGTCTCTGTGCTAAAGTGAGTTTACTGTTAGGAGCGTTTGAGTCTCTGTGTTACAGTGAGTTTACTGTTACGAGCGTTTGAGTCTCTGTGCTACAGTGAGTTTACTGTTAGGAGCGTTTGAAACTCTGTTACAGTGAGTTTACTGTTAGGAGCGTTTGAGTCTCTGTGCTACAGTGAGTTTACTGTTAGTAGCGTTTGAGACTGTGCTACAGTGAGTTTACTGTTAGGAGCGTTTGAGTCTCTGTGCTACAGTGAGTTTACTGTTAGGAGCGTTTGAGACTCTGTGCTACAGTGAGTTTACTGTTAGGAGCGTTTGAGACTGTGCTGCAGTGAGTTTACTGTTAGGAGCGTTTGAGTCTCTGTGCTACAGTGAGTTTACTGTTAGGAGTGTTTGAGTCTCTGTGCTACAGTGAGTTTACTGTTAGGAGCGTTTGAGTCTCTGTGCTACAGTGAGTTTACTGTTAGGAGCGTTTGAGTCTCTGTGCTACAGTGTGTTTACTGTTAGGAGCGTTTGAGTCTCTGTGCTACAGTGAGTTTACTGTTAGAAGCGTTTGAGTCTCTGTGCTACAGTGAGTTTACTGTTAGGAGCGTTTGAGACTCTGTGTTACAGTGAGTTTACTGTTAGGAGCGTTTGAGTCTCTGTGCTACAGTGAGTTTACTGTGAGGAGCGCTTGAGTCTCTGTGCTACAGTGTGTTTACTGTTAGGAGCGTTTGAGTCTCTGTGCTACAGTGAGTTTACTGTTAGGAGCGTTTGAGACTGTGCTGCAGTGAGTTTACTGTTAGGAGCGTTTGAGTCTCTGTGCTACAGTGAGTTTAATGTTAGGAGCGCTTGAGTCTCTGTGCTACAGTGAGTTTACTGTTAGGAGCGTTTGAGTCTCTGTGCTACAGTGTGTTTACTGTTAGGATCGTTTGAGTCTCTGTGTTACAGTGAGTTTACTGTTAGGAGACTCTGTGCTACAGTGAGTTTACTGTTAGGAGCGTTTGAGTCTCTGTGCTACAGTGAGTTTACTGTTAGGAGCGTTTGAGTCTCTGTGCTACAGTGAGTTTACTGTTAGGAGCGTTTGAGTCTCTGTGCTACAGTGTGTTTACTGTTAGGAGCGTTTGAGTCTCTGTGCTACAGTGAGTTTACTGTTAGAAGCGTTTGAGTCTCTGTGCTACAGTGAGTTTACTGTTAGGAGCGTTTGAGACTCTGTGCTACAGTGAGTTTACTGTGAGGAGCGCTTGAGTCTCTGTGCTACAGTGTGTTTACTGTTAGGAGCGTTTGAGTCTCTGTGCCACAGTGAGTTTACTGTTAGGAGCGTTTGAGTCTCTCTGCTACAGTGAGTTTACTGTTAGGAGTGTTTGAGTCTCTGTGCTACAGTGAGTTTACTGTTAGGAGTGTTTGAGTCTCTGTGCCACAGTGAGTTTACTGTTAGGAGCGTTTGAGTCTCTCTGCTACAGTGAGTTTACTGTTAGGAGTGTTTGAGTCTCTGTGCTACAGTGAGTTTACTGTTAGGAGCGTTTGAGTCTCTCTGCTACAGTGAGTTTACTGTTAGGAGCGTTTGAGTGTCTGTGTTATAGTGAGTTTACTGTTAGGAGTGTTTGAGTCTCTGTGCTACAGTGAGTTTACTGTTAGGAGCGTTTGAGTCTCTCTGCTACAGTGAGTTTACTGTTAGGAGTGTTTGAGTCTCTGTGCTACAGTGAGTTTACTGTTAGGAGCGTTTGAGTCTCTGTGCTACAGTGAGTTTACTGTTAGGAGCGTTTGAGTCTCTCTGCTACAGTGAGTTTACTGTTAGGAGCGTTTGAGTCTCTGTGTTATAGTGAGTTTACTGTTAGAAGCGTTTGAGTCTCTGTGCTACAGTGAGTTTACTGTTAGGAGCGTTTGAGACTCTGTGCTACAGTGAGTTTACTGTTAGGAGCGCTTGAGTCTCTGTGCTACAGTGTGTTTACTGTTAGGAGCGTTTGAGTCTCTGTGCTACAGTGAGTTTACTGTTAGGAGCGTTTGAGTCTCTGTGCTACAGTGAGTTTACTGTTAGGAGTGTTTGAGTCTCTCTGCTACAGTGTGTTTACTGTTAGGAGCGTTTGAGTCTCTGTGCTACAGTGAGTTTACTGTTAGAAGCGTTTGAGTCTATGTGCTACAGTGAGTTTACTGTTAGGAGCGTTTGAGTCTCTCTGCTACAGTGAGTTTACTGTTAGGAGTGTTTGAGTCTCTGTCAGTGCTGGACTGGGGCTAAAATTCGGCCCTGGCAAATCCAGCCCATCCGGCCCATGAGTTCCTCTTGAATGTTTTAACTGGGGTTAGGGCCTTAAATTGGAGTAAATAAATAAATCTAGGACAGGGACAACTAATGATGGATATTATCGAATTTACTGCAAATGCAGATAACAAACGTAATATTGCACTTTTGTCACACAGAAATGCACTTGACAGTGAACCACTGATTTTGATCTAGGATACATTAAAGTGAATTTACTGCTTTTAAAATCATTTACTCACTCTCAAGTTGTTCCAAACCTGTATGACTTTCTCTCATCCGTGAAACATAAAAGAAGATATTTTGAAGAATGTTTGTAACAAAGCAGAGAGAGCAACCATTGACTACCATAGTATTTTTTTTTCCTACTATGGTAGTCAATGGTTGCACTCTCTGCTTGGTTACAAACATTCTTCAAAATATCTTCTTTTGTGTTCAGCAGAACAAAGAAACTCATACAGGTTTGGAACAACTTGAGGGTGAGTAAATGATGACATAATTTTCATTTTTGGGTGAACTATCCCTTTAATGCATGGGATCCAGGCTTTAAAGCTGTTTTGTTGAATTATAATTTAATTACACTACACTCTAAAAAAAAAAAAAAGGTTCTATATGGCACCAAAAATGGTTCTTGGCTCGTAATGATAGGGGAACCTTTTTTAGTGCTATATAGCACCAATTTTGGTGCTTCATGTGGTTCTTCAGCAGTTCTTCAGAGGTTCTATATAGCACCTTAGTCAAAGAACTGGTGAAGAACTTCTGAAGAACCACTGAAGCACCAAAATTGGTGCTATATAGCACTAAAAAAGGTTCCCCTCTGATTATGAGCCAAGAACCATTTTTGGTGCCATATAGAACCTTTTTTTTTTTGAGTGTAATGACATTTTAACTAAGGGCGTTTTCACACCTGAAAGTCCGCACCAAGGTCCGAACCAAAGTTCATGTTTTGATACTTTTTAGATATTCGGTTAGTTTTGGTTTGGTTTCACATTGCAATTATGTGAGCGGACTAAGAAATTTACATGACGCACTCGCGTCCACTCGTCATCATCTATGTGGGCGGCATCTGGACATTGATTGGTTTGTAAACGGACGTGCGTCTGACGTCAGCGTCTTTGACAAGAATAAATGAACGGACGCATATCATCGTTGCCACTATTGAACAGTGCGCATTGCTTGACTATTTTTTTATTCGTTACATTTAAAAGTGGACATTTCAAGCTTTATATACACATATTTCTCATGTTTGTGAGGCAAGTAGCCTGCTGAGTTTCGGTTTATTTGAGACCCGCTCCAGTTCATGTGTAAAGCATGTGATCGCTCCCGTGATTATTGCTATAGACTATTTGCTTCTTATTTATTAAATCCAGGCAATTATCTGATTAAACGTTGATTAAAATTAAGATACAATTTATACAGAACGAAATTCCCATTAAAGAAATGCTTTCTAAGCAAAATCATACAAAATTTCGTTCAAAATTATTTCGGACTTTCTGTCTACTGACATATTGCGCATATTTTCACTTTTCATAATCAATGTAGCCTAGATTGAATTTAAAAATAACGTTATAATATTTAAACATAAACAGGAACTTCCTGTAAATGGTCTGAAAGTCCGAACCATACAGAAAATGCTTTCACACTAGAAACGAACCAAACCTTTGTTCAGTTTGATCCGGACCGAGACTACCTCTTTTCGTCGGACCAAATTTCGTCTGTTTGGTCCGGACCGTGGTACGGGGGAGGTTTCACACCTGCAATTTTGATTCGGACCAAACTGAAAAGTCCGAAAATCCGGACCAAACAAGGTAGGTGTGAAAACGCCCTAAGTTTAACTGTAGGTCAGTTTCATTTAACTGTATGGGCATGGTAGTCACAGGTAAAATCATGCTCCTCATTATCATAGGTATATGGTTTCGAAAATAAATAAATAATAAACTATTGAATTTGGTTGTGCTAGAGTGACAAGTTTGTAGTTGTGGGTATTGCTGTTTTCCAATTTACCTCGTGATGTATTTACATGGTCGCGGCTGTTTTCAGCTGATTCACCACAGAACCTTTAATGTTCCCATATCACACGATTGTATAAAACAACATTCGGGGTCAAAGTGCCGGTTCATCACTTCATAGAGCAGCAGAAACGCAGCGCACGTTCGTCGGCGGCAGCGCTGTTGCGCGGATATTCGCCTTTTGCAGTTTCATGCGCCCAAATTTTTAAACATCGCCTAATATGGACACAGTCTATGGAGGAGGGAAGGTCTCTCTCGCTTTGGCCTGTCAATTCAGAAGACAAACCAATGGGCCGCTGTCCCTGCATGATGGGCCAGTCCGTGGCAAAAAATTAAATAAATAAATAACCTTGTATCGGCCCCAAAGTGCGTCGGCCCACCGGGAAAATGCCCGGTATGCCAGATTACCAGTCCAGCCCTGGTCTCTGTGCTACAGTGAGTTTACTGTTAGGAGCGTTTGAGTCTCTGTGCTACTGTGAGTTTACTGTTAGGAGCGTTTGAGTCTCTGTGTTATAGTGAGTTTACTGTTAGGAGCGTTTGAGTCTCTGTGTTATAGTGAGTTTACTGTTAGGAGCGTTTGAGTCTCTGTGTTATAGTGAGTTTACTGTTAGGAGCGTTTGAGTCTCTGTGCTACAGTGAGTTTACTGTTAGGAGCGTTTGAGTCTCTGTGCTACAGTGAGTTTACTGTTAGGAGCGTTTGAGTCTCTGTGTTATAGTGAGTTTACTGTTAGGAGCGTTTGAGTCTCTGTGCTACAGTGAGTTTACTGTTAGGAGCGTTTGAGTGTCTGTGCTACTGTGAGTTTACTGTTAGAAGCGTTTGAGTCTCTGTGCTACAGTGAGTTTACTGTTAGGAGCGATTGAGTCTCTGTGCTAAAGTGAGTTTACTGTTAGGAGCGTTTGAGTCTCTGTGCTACAGTGAGTTTACTGTTAGGAGCGTTTGAGACTCTGTGCTACAGTGAGTTTACTGTTAGGAGCGTTTGAGACTCTGTGCTACAGTGAGTTTACTGTTAGGAGCGTTTGAGTCTCTGTGCTACAGTGAGTTTACTGTTAGGAGCGTTTGAGACTCTGTGCTACAGTGAGTTTACTGTTAGGAGCGTTTGAGTCTCTGTGCTACAGTGAGTTTACTGTTAGGAGCGTTTGAGTCTCTGTGCTACAGTGAGTTTACTGTTAGGAGCGTTTGAGTCTCTGTGCTACAGTGAGTTTACTGTTAGGAGCGTTTGAGTGTCTGTGCTACTGTGAGTTTACTGTTAGGAGCGTTTGAGTCTCTGTGCTACAGTGTGTTTACTGTTAGGAGCGTTTGAGACTCTGTGCTACAGTGAGTTTACTGTTAGGAGCGTTTGAGTCTCTGTGCTACAGTGAGTTTACTGTTAGGAGCGTTTGAGACTCTGTGCTACAGTGAGTTTACTGTTAGGAGCGTTTGAGTCTCTGTGCTACAGTGAGTTTACTGTTAGGAGCGTTTGAGTCTCTGTGCTACAGTGAGTTTACTGTTAGGAGCGTTTGAGTCTCTGTGCTACAGTGAGTTTACTGTTACGAGCGTTTGAGTCTCTGTGCTACAGTGAGTTTACTGTTAGGAGCGTTTGAGTCTCTGTGCTACAGTGAGTTTACTGTTAGGAGCGTTTGAGACTCTGTGCTACAGTGAGTTTACTGTTAGGAGCGTTTGAGTCTCTGTGCTACAGTGAGTTTACTGTTAGGAGCGTTTGAGTCTCTGTGCTACAGTGAGTTTACTGTTAGGAGCGTTTGAGTCTCTGTGCTACAGTGAGTTTACTGTTAGGAGCGTTTGAGTGTCTGTGCTACTGTGAGTTTACTGTTAGGAGCGTTTGAGTCTCTGTGCTACAGTGAGTTTACTGTTAGGAGCGTTTGAGTCTCTGTGCTAAAGTGAGTTTACTGTTAGGAGCGTTTGAGTCTCTGTGCTACAGTGAGTTTACTGTTAGGAGCGTTTGAGTCTCTGTGCTACAGTGAGTTTACTGTTAGGAGCGTTTGAGTCTCTGTGCTAAAGTGAGTTTACTGTTAGGAGCGTTTGAGTCTCTGTGCTACAGTGAGTTTACTGTTAGGAGCGTTTGAGTCTCTGTGCTAAAGTGAGTTTACTGTTAGGAGCGTTTGAGTCTCTGTGCTACAGTGAGTTTACTGTTAGGAGCGTTTGAGTCTCTGTGCTACAGTGAGTTTACTGTTAGGAGCGTTTGAGTCTCTGTGCTAAAGTGAGTTTACTGTTAGGAGCGTTTGAGTCTCTGTGCTACAGTGAGTTTACTGTTAGGAGCGTTTGAGTCTCTGTGTTACAGTGTGTTTACTGTTAGGAGCGTTTGAGTCTCTGTGCTACAGTGAGTTTACTGTTAGGAGCGTTTGAGTCTCTGTGCTAAAGTGAGTTTACTGTTAGGAGCGTTTGAGTCTCTGTGCTACTGTGAGTTTACTGTTAGGAGCGTTTGAGTCTCTGTGCTACAGTGAGTTTACTGTTAGGAGCGTTTGAGTCTCTGTGCTACTGTGAGTTTACTGTTAGGAGCGTTTGAGTCTCTGTGCTACTGTGAGTTTACTGTTAGGAGCGTTTGAGTCTCTGTGCTACAGTGTGTTTACTGTTAGGAGCATTCATCTCTGTGATTTACATCAGAAACATCACAGAATATCATTATATCTGCAGGTATTTCCAGTCAGATCTATCCATCCGTCTATCCATCCATCCACCCATTTCCTCCGTCTATCCATCCATCCATCCATCATCCATCTCGTCCGTCATTCTATCCATCCATCCATCCATCCATCCATCCATCCATCCATCCATCCATCATCCATCTCGTTCGTCTATCCATCCATCATCCTTTTATCCATCCATCCATCCATCTATCTCATCCATCATTTTATCCATCCATCCATCTATCTCGTCCATCATTCTATCCATCCATCCATCTATCTCGTCCATCATTCTATCCATCCATCCATCCATCTCATCCGTCTATCCATCCATCTCTTCCGTCTATCCATCCCGCGCATCTGTCCATCCATCTTGTCCGTCTGTCCATCCATCCATCTCGTCCGTCCGTCCATCCATCCTGCCCGTCTGTCCATCCATCTCATTCATCTATCATCCATCTCGTCCATCCATCCATTCTGCCTGTCTGTCCATCCATCTCGACCATCCATCCATACATCCTGCCCGTCTGTCCATCTATCTCGTCCGTTTATCCATCCATCTCGTCCGTCCATCCTGCCCGTCTGTCCATCCATTCAACCCGCCCGTCTGTCCATCTGTCTTGTCCGTCCATCCATCCATCCATCTCATCCGTCCGTCCATCCATCCCGCCCGTCTGTCCATCCATCTCGTCCATCTGTCCATCAATCTCGTCCGTTTATCCATCCATCCATCTTGTCCGTCCATCCATCCATCTCATCCATTCATCCATCCATTTTGTCCGTCTATCCATTCCATCTTGTCTGTCCATCTGTCTTGCCCGTCCATCCCTCCATCCATCCCGCCCGTCTGTCCATCCATCTCGTCCGTCTATCCATCCATTCATCCATCCATCTATCTCGTCCATAATTCTATCCATCCATTCATCTTGTCTGTCTATTCATCCATCCCGCCCGTCTGTCCATCCATCTCATCCGTCTATCCATCCATCTCCTCCGTCCATCCATCCTGCCCGTCTCTCCATCCATCTCATCCGTCTATCCATCCATCCATCTCGTTCGTCTATCCATCCATCATCCTTTTATCCATCCATTCATCCATCCATCCATCCATCCATCTATCTATCTCATCCATCATTCTATCCATCCATCCATCTATCTCGTCCATCATTCTATCCATCCATCCATCCATCCATCTCATCCGTCTATCCATCCATCTCTTCCGTCTATCCATCCCGCGCATCTGTCCATCCATCTTGTCCGTCTGTCCATCCATCCATCTCGTCCGTCCATCCATCCTGCCCGTCTGTCCATCCATCTCATTCATCTATCATCCATCTCGTCCATCCATCCATTCTGCCTGTCTGTCCATCCATCTCGTCCGTCCATCCATCCTGCCCCTCTGTCCATCCATTCAACCCGCCCGTCTGTCCATCTGTCTTGTCCATCCATCCATCCATCTTGTCCGTCCTTCCATCCATCCATCTCATCCGTCCGTCCATCCTTTCCCGCCCGTCTGTCCATCCATCTCGACCATCCATCCATACATCCTGCCCGTCTGTCCATCTATCTCGTCCGTTTATCCATCCATCTCGTCCGTCCATCCTGCCCGTCTGTCCATCCATTCAACCCGCCCGTCTGTCCATCTGTCTTGTCCGTCCATCCATCCATCCATCTCATCCGTCCGTCCATCCATCCCGCCCGTCTGTCCATCCATCTCGTCCATCCATCCATCCATCCATCCATCCATCCATCTCATCCGTCCGTCCATCCATCCCATCTATCTATCTATCTATCTATCTATCTATCTATCTATCTATCTATCTATCTATCTATCTATCTATCTATCTATCTATCTATCTATCTATCTATCTATCTATCTATCTATCTATCTATCTATCTATCTATCTATCTATCTATCTATCGTTTTATCGTTTTATCGTTCTATCTATCATTTTATCATTCTATCTATCGTTCTATCCCTCCATGTTTCTGTATTGATTCTATATAAAAATACTGATACAATGTAAAGTATTTTACAGTTATTATGCTGCTTGTTTTCATCTGTTGATGTTGTACACGCAGAATGTGGCGGTTGGTCGGTGTTGTATTTGTCCCGCTCCTCCTCCACTGTGATTGGACGGCTGGGTGAAAAGTGACAGTGATGAAAACTGCGTTTTGCGCAAAGTTGAACATTCTTCAACTCTCTGCGACCAGTAAAAAACACAGAGCACTCAGCGCTTGAGTGTGTAATAGGCATTCAGCGCCTTCTTGTTACACTTATGCCGGTCTAAAAATGCGTCGCTCCCATTGAAAACATGGTGGACTCGTGGCCTAAACCTTCAAAACATCAAGATTTTTGCTTTTCTAGTTTCTATTCTAAATTAGTCACATGAATTTTATTTTTTTTTAATTGTGCTTGCATTTTAATTATATGTGCAATTCTGCAACCTGTTTGCTACCTCAGTTCAAAATCAGGAATTGAACTGAAGTCCAGAATGGTGCACATCCACGGCTCTCTTAGCTGCTCATCCTCATCCTGCAGCGGTGAAGAGGTTTGATGGAGCTGCTCTCTTCACATACTCCTTCCTTTACATGTGAACGGCACATTCACCTCTGCTTCTGGAGGCGTCTGGCGAGCCATTACAGCCCACAGTCACAACCAGCTACAGTCATTTAGTGCATATGCTTGTGTGCACTTATATCAGAATATATAGTTTTATGACTGACGTCCTGACGGGGTGATAAACAGGTCACCGTATTATTCCTGCACAACGACTTCACCCGAGGCCTTTTCTGCTGATGGAATCATTTCATTTGTATGTGAAAATGGCCTTTTTATTGTGTGTTTGTTTTCCTCTTGCAGTGAAAGTAACTAAGGGTTAGTGATGTTATAAGGATAGATAGACGACAGATTGTTTCGTTCCAGTGTTGTTTTTCATTACTCATGAGAGTTCTCAGTTATATTAACATACTAACATGGTTCTCCTATGCTCCCTTAGAAATAGAAATAGACACAATTGTCTAGTCAATAGTTACCATTAAGACTAGAGAGCCATGAAATGGATTTGGACATATATTTTCATATTTACATTTACATTTAGTCATTTAGCAGACGCTTTTATCCAAAGCGACTTACAAATGAGAGCAATATAAGCAACTAGAATAGTCAAGGCCAACAATATGCAAGTGCTGTAACAAGTCTCAGTTAATCTAGCACAGAACATAATTTTTTTTTTTTTTTAAATAAATTAGACAGAAAATGGATAGAATGATAAGTGCTATTCTTGATTGGTCAGGTGCGGCTGGAAGAGATATTATATTATATATTGAGTTCCCAAATAACACCTGTTTGTAAAAAAAAGATTAAAAAATCTAATTAAATGTTTTATATACTGTATATATTGTGCTGGATTCAGTAATCAGTTTGTTTATTTAATTTAATTCATTTATTGTTTATTTATTAAAAATAGTAAATGCTTTACATACTGTGCAGGAATCATTAAGCATTTTATTTGTTTTGTTTTCATTTATTTAAAATAGTAAATACCATTTATACCAAGCAGGATTCAGTTAGCAGTTTTTATATATGTATTTGTTGAATTATTTATTAATTTAATTTGAATTATTTTTGTTTATTAAAATAGTTAATGATTTATAAACCATGCATGATTTGGTAAGAAGTTAATTTTTTTGTTATTATTTATTTTAAAAAGTTAATTTTTTTATTTGTTTTATTATAATTATTTTTTTATAATAAATGGTGTATATACTGAACATGATTCAGTAAGCAGTGTATTTATTTATTTAATTTATATTTATTTATTAAACAATAGTAATGCTTTACTGTGCAGGATTCAGTGCATTTTATTTATTTTTTTATAGTAAATTCTGTATATATTGGGCAGGATACAGTAAGCTATTTATTATTTAATTTATTTGTATTTATTTTAAAAATAGCAATGCTTTATATACTGTGCAGGATTCAGTGCAGTTTATTTGTTTATTTATTTTTAAATTGCAAATGCCTTTTATACTGAACAGGATTCAGAAAGCAGTTTTTATTTAATTAATTCCTTTTATTAATTAAAAATTGTAAGTGCTTTATACAGTATACTGTGTGGGATTCAGTAACCAGTTTATTTATTTGTTAATTTATAGTCAATTCTGTATATACTGGGCAGGATTCAGTAAGCAGTTTATTATTTAACTAATTTGTTTTTATTAAAAAAATAGCAATGCTTTTATATACTGCACGATTCAGCTTTAAGCTTGTATTATACTCTGAGCATTGCCTATGTTGAACGGTGCATTGTGGGACAGTGCACAGCACTCTCTCATCGCTCCTCTTTCGCAGATACTGGTTATGGTTAGTGCTTCGGAAACACATGCAACCTCCCACAACCTGCCAGCTGATCAGATAGCGGCGTAACTAATGAAAAGCGTCATGAAAGTGACAGAGAGATTAATGAAGTTTCCCATGCTGCACTTTGCATGTGGTTCACCATGGGCTCCTCTGGGCTCCAGCTGCTGTTAAACGCTATTCATGGTGACAAATAATGCTCTATCTCAGCAGTGACACCTCCAAGTCAAGGTTAAAAAACACATTTGCCAGCCTGGACGAGTGGAGGCTCTGTGACTATAGATATGGAATAAATGTATTTACTCGCAGCGGGCGGGAGGCGGGGCGAGAGGCATGGGAGCGATTGGGAATTCAGGATTAATTGAAAACATCTGTGTGACGATGCAAAATATCTGCCGTCTCCTAGCTGCAGGCGAGCATAACGCACAGCCCCAGAGAGGCAATGAGTTTTGTTGCTGCTCTTTTTTTGTCAGTGTTTTGTTTTCCTCTCTCTTGAACTCTTTGAGTGGATGAGAGTGTGTTACAATCTCTTTTTCTATGCATACATGTTTGTTTTGTTTGCAAGCAAAGCCTCTGATTTGTAGGCAGAAAGTGTGGGAGGCTTTCGAACGGTCAATTCCTCCTGACCTTCAGATAGAATTACAGTGAACCAATCAGGGAAAGATCTGAGAGAGAGAGCCAAGAGGGGAATCAAGGTCAAGCGTACGTGTGCTTTTGTGTCCGGGATGACATTATTCTCCTATGGTCTCACACAGACACACTTACACATGTGTATCTGTTTATTTAAATGTACTACCATAGACATGTATATTTTGTATTTAAAACTAATTATTATAACTTTTGGTATTTTTACAGGTGTTTGTGAAGGCATGTCTCAACAGGTAAAAGTAGGCTATTTTCAATAAAAGGTGCTTTTAGCTGTTTTGCGTGCTATGTGTCATTAGTGAGCAATTGAGTCGGCTAACATTTGGTCGTGTCTCGCTTATAATAAACGCATCTGCACCGGGCACATTTTTTAACACGACGCGCCACAACTCTTTGAGGCTGTCTACACTGGACACATCAATGTAAACTTAACATGTTGAAATTAAGATTCCATTGTAATCTCAATGTCACGTTCGCTTTGACGTGTTCATGACCTGCAACTTTGAAGGTCTGAATGTATTTTCCCATGTAACACATCAGTCATGTTCCCACAGCGGCTAAACACGCCTGCTACAGTAACCACGCCCCAAACTCTCCACCTGCTACAGTAGCCACGCCCCAAACTCTCCACCTGCTACAGTAGCCACGCCCCAAACTCTCCACCTGCTACAGTAGCCACGCCCCAAACTCTCCACCTGCTACAGTAGCCACGCCCCAAACTCTCCACCTGCTACAGTAACCACGCCCCAAACTCTCCACCTGCTACAGTAGCCACGCCCCAAACTCTCCACCTGCTACAGTAGCCACGCCCCAAACTCTCCACCTGCTACAGTAACCACGCCCCAAACTCTCCACCTGCTACAGTAGCCACGCCCCAAACTCTCCACCTGCTACAGTAGCCACGCCCCAAACTCTCCATCTGCTACAGTAGCCACGCCCCAAACTCTCCACCTGCTACAGTAGCCACGCCCCAAACTCTCCACCTGCTACAGTAGCCACGCCCCAAACTCTCCACCTGCTACAGTAACCACGCCCCAAACTCTCCACCTGCTACAGTAACCACGCCCCAAACTCTCCACCTGCTACAGTAGCCACGCCCCAAACTCTCCACCTGCTACAGTAGCCACGCCCCAAACTCTCCACCTGCTACAGTAACCACGCCCCAAACTCTCCACCTGCTACAGTACGCCTCATCACGTCACATACCCACAAATCTGGTAACCAGCTGGACGTCATTTACACACGCAGCTGCTCTACTGACAGCATTTTGGTCAAACCTCTACACATCTCAGATCATTTTTTCATCACATTTAATCTTCAACTTACTACTCACGCACCACCAGTTACTTTCAGGCGAAACCTGCGCTCACTCTCTCCTTCTCATCTCTCCTCTTCTCTGTCATCCTCCCTTCCCTCATCCACACAATTCTCTTCTATGGATGTTAACACTTCAACTGACACTTTGTGCTCCACTTTAACTTCATGTCTAGACAGTATCTGCCCTCTTTCTTTTAGGCCAGCACGAGCTACTCCCTCTAACCCTTGGTTATCTGATGTTAATTTTGAACACCGGACGATACTCAGGGCAGCAGAGAGGAAATGGCATAAATTGAACCACCCATCTGATCTAGCTAAGTATCAGTCTTTGCTCTCATCCTTCTCAGATGAAGTACATGCAGCTAAATCTTCTTATTTCCAAAACAAAATCAGCAGCACCTCAAACTCACGCACACTTTTCAGAACATTCAACTCTCTGCTCTGTCCTCCTCCACCACCTCCCTATCTCCAGACGACTTTGCACAATTCTTCACAAACAAAACAACAACTATCAACAATCAGTTCTCACCACCGCGCACTGTGGATTTTAGATCAGCCACATCCACAACCGAACATACTCTTTCCTCATTTTCTACACTCACTGAGGCCGAATTATCTAAACTTCTCCTCTCCAGCCATCCTACCACCTGTCCTCTCGATCCCATTCCCTCACACCTCCTTCAAGCCATCTCTCCTACACTCCTACCAGCACTCACACACATCATCAACACATCTCTCTGCACTGGCACTTTCCCTACCACTTTCAAGCAGGCTCGGGTAACTCCACTGCTTAAGAAACCCACTTTAAACGCATCACTCATAGATAACTACAGACCTGTCTCTCTTCTGCCATTCATAGCAAAAACTCTTGAACGAGTTGTTTTCAACCAGGTTTCATCCTTCCTCTCACAGAATAATCAGCTGGACGTTAACCAATCCGGTTTCAAAAGGGGCCACTCCACAGAGACTGCACTACTGTCGGTCACTGAAGCCCTGCGGATAGCTAAAGCTGAGTCCAAATCATCAGTCCTCAAAGACTGAGTTCCTCATCTTCCCCGCCAGTCCCACTATGCAACATGACTTCACCATCCAGTTAGGTACATCCCTGATTTCCCCTTCAAAGTCAGTCAGAAATCTTGGAGTTACATTTGATGACCAGTTGTCCTTCAGAGAACACATTGCTAAGACAGCTCGCTCATGCAGGTTTGCGCTCTACAACATCAGAAAGATCAGACCGTTCCTAACAAAACACGCAACACCGCTTCTTGTCCAGTTCCTGGTTATTTCTAGACTTGACTACTGCAATGCGCTTCTGGCTGGATTCCCCTCTTGTGCGATCCAAACACTTCGAATGATCCAGAATGCAGCGGCACGTCTGGTCTTCAACGAGCCAAAAAGGACCCACATCACACCACTCTTCATCACTCTGCACTGGCTACCACTCGCTGCTCGCATCAAGTTCAAGGAGCTGACGCTTGCCTACAGAGCCACCACGCGCTCAGCTCCTGCATACTTTGACTCGATTCTACGACTCCACACCCCCACCAGAAGCCTTCGTTCAGCCAAGGAGCGAAGGCTTGTAGTACCATCACAGAGAGGCAAAAAATCCCTTTCCAGAACATTTTTCATTCAACGTTCCCAGCTGGTGGAACGATCTTCCCACCGCCATCCGAAACGCTGATTCGTTGACAACATTCAAAAGTCAACTAAAAACTCATCCTTTCCATGACCACTTAACCTCTTAAAAAAAATAAATAAATAAATAAAATTCCTTTCCTCTTTCCCTCCCTACACTAGCCTGTGCTACACTGAGAAATGTACTCGAACTAAGTATTTCAGGCACTTGTTGCGCTCACTCGACTCTTCACAACCAATCACTTATTGTACCCCCAAGTTGTAAGTCGCTTTGGATAAAAGCGTCTGCTAAATGCATAAATGTAAATGTAAATGTAGCCACTCCCCACACTCTCCATCTGCTACAGTAGCCACACCCCAAACTCTCCACCCGCTACAGTAGCCACTCCCCAAACTCTCCATCTGCTACAGTAGCCACTCTCCAAACTCTCCACCTGCTACAGAAGCCACATCCCAAACTCTCCACCTGCTGCAGTAGCCACGCCCCAAACTCTTCATCTGCTACAGTAGCCACACCCCAAACTCTTCATCTGCTACAGTAGCCACACCCCAAACTCTTCATCTGCTACAGTAGCCACGCCCCAAACTCTCCATCTGCTACAGTAGCCACACCCCAAACTCTTCATCTGCTACAGTAGCCACACCTCAAACTCTCCACCTGCTACAGTAGCCACACCCCAAACTCTCAACCTGCTACAGTAGCAAACCCAAACTCTCCACCTGCTACAGTAGCCACTCCCCAAACTCTCCATCTGCTACAGTAGCCACACCCCAAACTCTCCATATGTTACAGTAGCAAACCCAAACTCTCCACCTGCTACAGTAGCCACACCCCAAACTCTCCATCTGCTACAGTAGCCACACCCCAAACTCTCCATCTGTTACAGTAGCAAACCCAAACTCTTCATCTGCTACAGTAGCCACACCCCAAAGTCTTCATCTGCTACAGTAGCCACACCCCAAACTCTCCATCTGTTACAGTAGCAAACCCAAACTCTTCATCTGCTACAGTAGCCACACCCCAAACTCTTCATCTGCTACAGTAGCCACACCCCAAACTCTTCATCTGCTACAGTAGCCACGCCCCAAACTCTCCATCTGCTACAGTAGCCACTCCCCAAACTCTCAACCTGCTACAGTAGCAAACCCAAACTCTCCACCTGCTACAGTAGCCACACCCCAAACTCTTCATCTGCTACAGTAGCCATGCCCCAAACTCTCCACCTGCTACAGTAGCCACACCCCAAACTCTCAACCTGCTACAGTAGCCACACCCCAAACTCTCCATCTGTTACAGTAGCAAACCCAAACTCTTCATCTGCTACAGTAGCCACACCCCAAACTCTCCATCTGTTACAGTAGCAAACCCAAACTCTTCATCTGCTACAGTAGCCACACCCCAAACTCTTCACCTGCTACAGGAGCACACCCCAAACTCTCAACCTGCTACAGTAGCCACTCCCCAAACTCTCCATCTGCTACAGTAGCCACACCCCAAACTCTCCATCTGTTACAGTAGCAAACCCAAACTCTTCATCTGCTACAGTAGCCACACCCCAAAGTCTTCATCTGCTACAGTAGCCACACCCCAAACTCTCCATCTGTTACAGTAGCAAACCCAAACTCTTCATCTGCTACAGTAGCCACACCCCAAACTCTTCATCTGCTACAGTAGCCACACCCCAAACTCTTCATCTGCTACAGTAGCCACGCCCCAAACTCTCCATCTGCTACAGTAGCCACTCCCCAAACTCTCAACCTGCTACAGTAGCAAACCCAAACTCTCCACCTGCTACAGTAGCCACACCCCAAACTCTTCATCTGCTACAGTAGCCATGCCCCAAACTCTCCACCTGCTACAGTAGCCACACCCCAAACTCTCAACCTGCTACAGTAGCCACACCCCAAACTCTCCATCTGTTACAGTAGCAAACCCAAACTCTTCATCTGCTACAGTAGCCACACCCCAAACTCTCCATCTGTTACAGTAGCAAACCCAAACTCTTCATCTGCTACAGTAGCCACACCCCAAACTCTTCATCTGCTACAGTAGCCACACCCCAAACTCTTCATCTGCTACAGTAGCCACGCCCCAAACTCTCCATCTGTTACAGTAGCAAACCCAAACTCTTCATCTGCTACAGTAGCCACACCCCAAACTCTTCATCTGCTACAGTAGCCACACCCCAAACTCTTCATCTGCTACAGTAGCCACGCCCCAAACTCTCCATCTGCTACAGTAGCCACTCCCCAAACTCTCAACCTGCTACAGTAGCAAACCCAAACTCTCCACCTGCTACAGTAGCCACACCCCAAACTCTTCATCTGCTACAGTAGCCACGCCCCAAACTCTCCACCTGCTACAGTAGCCACACCCCAAACTCTCAACCTGCTACAGTAGCCACACCCTAAACTCTTCATCTGCTACAGTAGCCACGCCCCAAACTCTCCATCTGCTACAGTAGCCACACCCCAAACTCTTCATCTGCTACAGTAGCCACGCCCCAAACTCTCAACCTGCTACAGTAGCCACGCCCCAAACTCTCAACCTGCTACAGTAGCCACGCCACAAACTCTCCATCTGCTACAGTAGCCACACCCCAAACTCTTCATCTGCTACAGTAGCCACTCCCCAAACTCTCCACCTGCTACAGTAGCCACGCCCCAAACTCTCCACCTGCTACAGGAGCACACCCCAAATTCTCCACCTGCTACAGTAGCCATTCCCCAAACTCTCCATCTGCTACAGTAGCCACACCCCAAACTCTCCATCTGCTACAGTAGCCACACCCCAAACTCTCCACCTGCTACAGGAGCACACCCCAAACTCTCCACCTGCTACAGTAGCCATTCCCCAAACTCTCCATCTGCTACAGTAGCCACACCCCAAACTCTCCACCTGCTACAGTAGCCACGCCCCAAACTCTCCACCTGCTACAGGAGCACACCCCAAACTCTCCACCTGCTACAGTAGCCATTCCCCAAACTCTCCATCTGCTACAGTAGCCACACCCCAAACTCTCCACCTGCTACAGGAGCACACCCCAAACTCTCCACCTGCTACAGTAGCCATTCCCCAAACTCTCCACCTGCTACAGTAGCCACTCCCCAAACTCTCAACCTGCTACAGTAGCAAACCCAAACTCTCCACCTGCTACAGTAGCCACACCCCAAACTCTTCATCTGCTACAGTAGCCATGCCCCAAACTCTCCACCTGCTACAGTAGCCACACCCCAAACTCTCAACCTGCTACAGTAGCCACACCCCAAACTCTCCATCTGTTACAGTAGCAAACCCAAACTCTTCATCTGCTACAGTAGCCACACCCCAAACTCTCCATCTGTTACAGTAGCAAACCCAAACTCTTCATCTGCTACAGTAGCCACACCCCAAACTCTTCATCTGCTACAGTAGCCACACCCCAAACTCTTCATCTGCTACAGTAGCCACGCCCCAAACTCTCCATCTGTTACAGTAGCAAACCCAAACTCTTCATCTGCTACAGTAGCCACACCCCAAACTCTTCATCTGCTACAGTAGCCACACCCCAAACTCTTCATCTGCTACAGTAGCCACGCCCCAAACTCTCCATCTGCTACAGTAGCCACTCCCCAAACTCTCAACCTGCTACAGTAGCAAACCCAAACTCTCCACCTGCTACAGTAGCCACACCCCAAACTCTTCATCTGCTACAGTAGCCACGCCCCAAACTCTCCACCTGCTACAGTAGCCACACCCCAAACTCTCAACCTGCTACAGTAGCCACACCCTAAACTCTTCATCTGCTACAGTAGCCACGCCCCAAACTCTCCATCTGCTACAGTAGCCACACCCCAAACTCTTCATCTGCTACAGTAGCCACGCCCCAAACTCTCAACCTGCTACAGTAGCCACGCCCCAAACTCTCAACCTGCTACAGTAGCCACGCCACAAACTCTCCATCTGCTACAGTAGCCACACCCCAAACTCTTCATCTGCTACAGTAGCCACTCCCCAAACTCTCCACCTGCTACAGTAGCCACGCCCCAAACTCTCCACCTGCTACAGGAGCACACCCCAAACTCTCCACCTGCTACAGTAGCCATTCCCCAAACTCTCCATCTGCTACAGTAGCCACACCCCAAACTCTCCACCTGCTACAGTAGCCACACCCCAAACTCTTCATCTGCTACAGTAGCCACGCCCCAAACTCTCAACCTGCTACAGTAGCCACGCCCCAAACTCTCAACCTGCTACAGTAGCCACGCCACAAACTCTCCATCTGCTACAGTAGCCACACCCCAAACTCTTCATCTGCTACAGTAGCCACTCCCCAAACTCTCCACCTGCTACAGTAGCCACGCCCCAAACTCTCCACCTGCTACAGGAGCACACCCCAAATTCTCCACCTGCTACAGTAGCCATTCCCCAAACTCTCCATCTGCTACAGTAGCCACACCCCAAACTCTCCATCTGCTACAGTAGCCACACCCCAAACTCTCCACCTGCTACAGGAGCACACCCCAAACTCTCCACCTGCTACAGTAGCCATTCCCCAAACTCTCCATCTGCTACAGTAGCCACACCCCAAACTCTCCACCTGCTACAGTAGCCACGCCCCAAACTCTCCACCTGCTACAGGAGCACACCCCAAACTCTCCACCTGCTACAGTAGCCATTCCCCAAACTCTCCATCTGCTACAGTAGCCACACCCCAAACTCTCCACCTGCTACAGGAGCACACCCCAAACTCTCCACCTGCTACAGTAGCCATTCCCCAAACTCTCCACCTGCTACAGTAGCCACTCCCCAAACTCTCAACCTGCTACAGTAGCAAACCCAAACTCTCCACCTGCTACAGTAGCCACACCCCAAACTCTTCATCTGCTACAGTAGCCATGCCCCAAACTCTCCACCTGCTACAGTAGCCACACCCCAAACTCTCAACCTGCTACAGTAGCCACACCCCAAACTCTCCATCTGTTACAGTAGCAAACCCAAACTCTTCATCTGCTACAGTAGCCACACCCCAAACTCTCCATCTGTTACAATAGCAAACCCAAACTCTTCATCTGCTACAGTAGCCACACCCCAAACTCTTCATCTGCTACAGTAGCCACACCCCAAACTCTTCATCTGCTACAGTAGCCACGCCCCAAACTCTCCATCTGTTACAGTAGCAAACCCAAACTCTTCATCTGCTACAGTAGCCACACCCCAAACTCTTCATCTGCTACAGTAGCCACACCCCAAACTCTTCATCTGCTACAGTAGCCACGCCCCAAACTCTCCATCTGCTACAGTAGCCACTCCCCAAACTCTCAACCTGCTACAGTAGCAAACCCAAACTCTCCACCTGCTACAGTAGCCACACCCCAAACTCTTCATCTGCTACAGTAGCCACGCCCCAAACTCTCCACCTGCTACAGTAGCCACACCCCAAACTCTCAACCTGCTACAGTAGCCACACCCTAAACTCTTCATCTGCTACAGTAGCCACGCCCCAAACTCTCCATCTGCTACAGTAGCCACACCCCAAACTCTTCATCTGCTACAGTAGCCACGCCCCAAACTCTCAACCTGCTACAGTAGCCACGCCCCAAACTCTCAACCTGCTACAGTAGCCACGCCACAAACTCTCCATCTGCTACAGTAGCCACACCCCAAACTCTTCATCTGCTACAGTAGCCACTCCCCAAACTCTCCACCTGCTACAGTAGCCACGCCCCAAACTCTCCACCTGCTACAGGAGCACACCCCAAACTCTCCACCTGCTACAGTAGCCATTCCCCAAACTCTCCATCTGCTACAGTAGCCACACCCCAAACTCTCCATCTGCTACAGTAGCCACACCCCAAACTCTCCACCTGCTACAGGAGCACACCCCAAACTCTCCACCTGCTACAGTAGCCATTCCCCAAACTCTCCATCTGCTACAGTAGCCACACCCCAAACTCTCCACCTGCTACAGTAGCCACGCCCCAAACTCTCCACCTGCTACAGGAGCACACCCCAAACTCTCCACCTGCTACAGTAGCCATTCCCCAAACTCTCCATCTGCTACAGTAGCCACACCCCAAACTCTCCACCTGCTACAGGAGCACACCCCAAACTCTCCACCTGCTACAGTAGCCATTCCCCAAACTCTCCACCTGCTACAGTAGCCACACCCCAAACTCTCCACCTGCTACAGTAGCCACACCCCAAACTCTCACTATTAGTTGAGCTGGAAAGAGATTGCAAGATCTGAGCAGACGCTCTCGATGTTCTGATGGTGTCTGGGAGACTCAGTGTTTACACTTATATGAGCGATAAAGCCATGAATGGCATACTAATAATTAGGGGTGTAACGATTCATCTACTACATCGATGTATCGATTTATATTCCTATGATCTAACTACATCGATCTGTTCTCGGCAAGTTGGCCTTCCGGACGACATGTATCGATCTAACATCGTTTTAAAAGGTAATCAATCGATTGTATCGATAATAGGAAATAACGCATTGGATTTAAGCACGTCAGACTTTATATGGATGTTTTTTCTTAGCACTTTTAATGATAACGGTGTTAAACGTTACTCGATTCAGTCTGCCCATCTGTGACATCATCGCCACGCACCAGCAGCAGCGCTAAGAAAACAAAACATAGCATGGCGGATGGCAGAGGAGAAGCCAACGAGCGAGAAATTATCAAGCCACCAGGAGAAAGAGCTACCTGTACTATCAACCCTTGCTAAATCTTAACTGTGCATTACTGGCACCAGTGTGCCAGCAGAGCGAGTTTTTAGTACTGCTGGTGACATAGTGAACGCACAGAGAAGTGTTCTGAAGTGTTGAGGCACGCGCAGCATCTCGAGGAGACGAGGACGAAAACAAATGAGCGCTGCTCATACAAAGAAACTCAGTTAACATACACAGTTAAAATTGTGCAGTTTTTATATTTATAACATATGATACAGTTAAGCAACATTACACTAACAAGAGTGTTTTCCTGAATACCATCACGACTGAAAATGACACTGATTTCATACGCCAGTTCCATATACAATTTAACATTAAGTCACTTACATTTTAGAAGCAATATGGACTGTTTTTGTTCTATTTCAGCAGCGAAAATAGTTCCAAACAAATATCACAGCAGAACCGTAACGCATCTCACAGCAACAGTGTGTGTTAGTGAATGATTCAGCGTTTTAATGAATCGGTTGAATCAAAGATTCAATGGCCTATTCGTAAACGACCGCCAAATTCTTGAATGATTCAGCCGTTTCACTGAATCGACTCAATGAATCGCTCATTAAGACGGTCACATGTTGCCACCTACTGGTGGTTTACTTTCATCTTCCCAACATTTCTTATTTGTATATTCAAAAATATTTAAAATAATCTCATACAATTATTTAATGCAGTTGTAATTTTTCAGTGTAAATGATTTAATTTGATTGGTAACAGCCTATAGTGTCTTATTCTAATTTAATTTATTGATCAAATTTAAGAATATAAAAGGAAAGCCAAAGCATACCCTATATTTAATAAGATATGAAAAAATGCCCTTTATAAAAAGGTACAAATATGACAAATATGCATATTTAAATATGTCAAAGCTGATTAAACACTGGTGAGAATATTGCTTCAGAATAGATTATATTTACAAAAAAAATCTGGACAAGCAAATGTTTTACTCGGACAAGTGAATGACAGATTTACTTGTCCGAAGGACAAGCGTGTGAACCGGCTTAATGTCCAGCCCTGTAGTAGCAGGTTCAGCCAGTTTATTCAACCTGAAGAAATGTTGGTTGCACTTTGTTTTTGATATTAATATTGTATTTGTATTATTTTAATGTTGAAAAACAACAGCAGCAGTAGCAGGTAAACCTACTTTTAATTAAACCTGAAGAGAAGTTAGTTGCACTTTATTTTTTTATATTAATATTGTAATATTTGTATGTTGGAAAACAAAAGCAGAAGTAGCAGGTTAACCTACTGTTGAAATGTTGGTTGCACTTACTGTGCTTTTATTGAAAATGTATTGAATATTGAAAATGAGAGCAGAAAAGGTTAACTTCCTGTTAATTCAACCTAAACTGTTGGTTGCATTTTATTCAAATAAAATTTGAATGCATTTGCCATTAATTTTTGTTTACTTGTTTGTTTATATCCATAATTAATTGATACCTGATTCCCTTACAAGAAACAACAGGAATCTAGGAAACTTCACCTGCAATGACCAGTATCCAGATATTTATTTCAGTCACACAATTTTTGGCTAAAAAGTTACTGAATCGATTTCAAGTCACTGAATCGTTTCGGATCGTATCGTTCTAAATGAACCAATATCGTCCTTGAATCGTATCGACAACCTCAAATCGTGATACGAATCGAATCGTTGTTAAAACGAATCGTTACACCCCTACTAATAATAGTCAATGAACAATAAACTGGGTCAAGAGAATGTGTTTAACAAATTTTACATTCATACAGTGAACTGAACCAACTCCTAACTGTAAGTATTAAACATTGCAGCATAGAGACAGTGCATATTTAGGCCACGCCCACATCGGGGGGGAAAACAATCCAACGCTCTCCATTGACTTTGCATTGCGTGAGGCTGCATCCTTGTCATTTTGGACTTATAACAAAAAACAGAACAATGTCTAAAAGCTGATATGTGACAAAGTATACAGCAAACAAGCTAAAAAACACAGAAATAAGTTTTCAAAAGCTGTCGACCCAAAAAAACATGAGTTTAAGGAGACAAAAGTGGATAAAGGCAGTAAAACGTGACGCTTCAGCAGGAAGAATGGGTCAATTTTGGGATCCTGACACTCATTATGCGTATGTGTGCAGTAAACATTCTGTCACTGTTGAGTCAAATATGCAAATGTCAGTTTTATATATTATATTTCCTGTCTCTGATTACATTCCCCTTTAGTGGGCGTAGTTCCCAGTGTAATATAACGTGTAGCGCTCTGTCTAATGGCCTGTATCCACTTTTTTGTCCTTAAACACTCGTTTTTTGGGTCAACATCTTATAGAAACTTTTGGGTTTTTGGTTGTGGGTTTTGTTTAGCTTGTTTGCTGTACACTTTGTCACATATCCGCTTTTAGACATTGTTCTGTTTTTTGTTATAAGTCCGAAATGACAAGGAGGCGCTTCACGCAATGTAAAGTCAAAGGAGAGCGTTCGATTGTTTTCCCCCCCGGTGGGCGTGGTCCTCAGATTATGACGCGTGTCGCTCTGTCACTATAACACTTGCCACACGTGCATCATATGTATAGAGAAATGTGCGGTTACTTTACTAAGTGTTTAGACTGTTGTTCCCCTGGCAGATGATAACCAGCAAAAGAGACTTGCATTGATGGAGAGACGAGCCATATTTAGAGAGCAGAAGACATTGTCATTAAGCAACTGCTGCAACTACCCACAACACCCTAGCAACAATCTTGCAGAATACCCAAGTAATAGCACATCCTAGTAACCATCTAGCAACACCACAGAAACCCTAAACCATTTAAAGCTCCCTGTCAAACCCACTTGCATCAGGATAGCCCTTTTTACAGCCAAACCAAACGTTCAGATTTTCTACAGAAAACTAGAAATTAAAACCTTGTTTACTTTATGAATTGCGTTTTAGGGAAGTCACCAGATAACGGAAGAGAGAGAGAGAGAGAGCATGATATATGAAGTTGGGAGGTGCTGGAAGAGGGAACGAGAGATAAGAGAGAGAGAGAGAGAGAGAGAGAGAGAGAGAGAGAGAGAGAGAGAGAGAGAGAGAGAGAGAAGTGCCTGAGGAACACTCAGACAGAACAAATGAGCAGCCACGGCTTGACTCCCGCTAGAGACGCTGATATCGGCATGCCGGCGAGAGCTCATTCACCAGGAGTCAGATTACAGCTGGAGAGGATCACCTCGCTCTGAGACACAGCTGAGGACGGAGGTGCGAGAAGGAGAGTTTTTCTGAAGATCTCAGTTCACAGAGAGAGAGAGACAGAGAGAAAACAAGCAGCAGCCCTCGTGGTCGTAGTTCCCCACATGTACAGATGAAATCATGGATTCACTCTTGACGGCAGCGGTGCGCGGGGACGCCACAGATCTGGACGTGTGATGACCATGGAGAGCATGTTTATTGGTAAGTGAAGTCAGTCCCGTTATAAAGTCTGCAGGCTTGTTTTATAGACTCCCCGTCTGGCGCTCACAGCGGGGGTTTCTCACAGGGACATCAGAGGAGCGCAGCCCTGCGTGCCTCACCAGACACCTGATTTGTTGCAGTGGAGTTTATCAAACAGCGTGAAATCATCTGTTTCGGCAAAACTGAAGGGATTAGGAGATTTTAGGAAACGTGCCGCTCTGTGTCTCAGCGTGTTGTCTTGAGCTTCCAGCGGAGCGGATGATTCCTCTCCGAATGTGCGGAACGGGATCAGATCTCCCCGCAGGAGATACAGCAGATCTGTTGCTCTGAGGTCAATCTGATGCAGCTTTGATATTTTTAACGACATGGATGTTTCTTTCAAAACACTAGTTTTAAATTTACATTAATATATCTATTTTACCATTTTTATCACTTCCAAACTTTTTTGCGGTCCTGCGGTGTGACGTGAAAAATAATGCATGATTATAATGGTGCATGTTTATAATGAAGTATAGCATGTCAAGTGGTGTTCGCAATCGCCCCCCTTTTTACCCTCGTTCACTGTTCCCTACATTACTCCACTAATATAGTCCACTTGAAGGAGTGATTGAAAACGAGTGAGTGAATTCGGACACTTGAGTGCGCCGGAAGGGCTGCCGCTTTGTGCTTGCTGTTTAATAATCATTTGAAACTGAGCAAACTGGCAGATTTATCAGATTGAGTTTGAAAAGATTTCTCTTGAAGGAAACTAGCATGTATAAACCTTAATTAAACAATTTAATAATCAATTAATACTTGTATGATATTACATGAAAAATGGCGAATCATGGGTATTCTCTAGACATTGAGCGTACATCGGTTGTACACTCGTTATTGCGGTGCATTATGGGATTGAATGAGAAATTAAATGTAAATTTATGTCCCTAATTAATTTTTTTGTGGTTAAACAAGCATTGCATAAAAGAGACCAAATACAATTCTATTTTGTATTTTTACACTATTTATTAAAACCAAGCATACATTTAATCAAGTCAGTTGTTACACATTTTTACATGTATTCCAAAATAATCACTAAAGGCTGTAACAATTTAAACAATATATATTATTTGTGAACTAATATTAGTTCAGCTTCATGTTTTCAGGCCATTTCAAGTTTGATTTTGATGTGACATTAAGCAGTGATATCTAATTGGCTGAGTTGTTTACTTCCCATTAACACCATCATTGTCTTCATTCAGACCGATTCGAACATGCACGAAAACAGGAGGCAGGATTTATCGCATGAACCAATCATAACCGATCATATCCAATCATAGCGCGATGGAGACACTAGCTATGTTTCCGTCCACCTATTTTTATGTGCATTTTGGGATATCGCATCAAAAAAAGCTGAATGGAAACGGCGCATAAATAAAAAAAATCTGCATTAAAAAAAAAATGTGCTCGTTTGAGTCGGATACATTTTCTATCCGATACGAAAACATGCACATAAACTATGATGGAAATGCATTTAACGAAAAAATTCCTCGATGCGCATAAAAAAATAATGTGACTTTCGTAACAGCATAACGGTACTAACCAGAGGAAAAATCTTGTTTGCACAGCATCTGAAATGCTGTCATTCAGAAGTCTGTTGTCAAAGATGCTCTGTATATCTCCCTCCTAGAACTGTCACATGACATGACAGCGTTCCCAAACAGCAGCATCTGCCTCTGAAAGCAAGACAACAAGTTTATTGAGACGCACAAGTTTCTCTGAGACGCAAATCATTCGAAAATGATTATATATAGTGGCTTCTCCTATAGACTTGGTCGACATTACCGGGAACACCCACAAAACGCCATATCCGCCATATGCCGTCACATTGTTAGACGCTTTATCTTTACTCTTTGTGATGATTACGATTAATTTTTGCTTGGTGCAGTCCCGAAAAGTTGCCATGTGGCGGTCTGCACCTCTAGTAAGTTAAAAAACCCGGTCTGAAGTTTTATAAACAGACGGAGCCGTTCGTCAATTCCGAAAGCCTGTGCAATACGTCCATTACAATGAAACAACTGCACTACATGATGCTGGTATTATTGTAAAGATTAAAAAAGAGATTTCATTAATTGCAATGGCAAAAGTTTGTTGAACAAAACGCCAATAAAGTCTTGTCACGGGACTCAATGTATCGTTAAAGCAGTTTTTCGCGATGAGCGATCACAGCCACATAATGCGTGAGGTTATTAATGTACAACACATCCAAAAGTCTTCTTTATTTCATGATGGGAAGGGCTGGGCTCATGCTTGTGCTTCAAGCTGATGGTCTCATTATATATACGACATTTTCTCGTCAAAATGCTGCTCCCACAAATATTACACGACATAATAGCGGCTACTTCATAAATCACCCAGTGTTTTGATGAAGACGGTTGCTATAAAAAAGTAAATAAAAAAACTTTGCTATTGTCAGTAATTCTAATAATATTGTGACACTGACATGTCAATTTCATAACACAAGACACGTTTTATGATCATTTTAAAACGTTAAATGTATGTAATACATACTTTTAATCCATTAAATTCAGGAACACTGAATTAATGTATTTATGAAGTTGGCATATCATACCTATAAGGGGGTTGGCGGAGCTGCATGTATTTTGATTAGAAAATGACACCTGGCCATTGATTCCGTTGGGTCGTTTATCAGTCACAGATACTGTACGGACAATCTTACCCAATACGGCTCAGTTTTTCTATAGATCTTGCTCTGTCGAGCGGCAAAAGTGATTCTACACAGGCTAAACTGGGTTAACTCCATGCATTTCCATTGTGGGGGAATGGACTGTTTTCCCCAGGGTTGCCAGGTCCCAGAAATATTTCCAGCCCAATGACAGCTCAAAACCCACCCTAAAAACTGATTCATCTGACCACAGTACACGTTTCCACTGTGTGATGGTCCATCCCAGATGCCTCCGAGCCCAGAGAAGTCGACGGCGCTTGTAACTACGTATTGTGGTACTTGACAAAGGTTTGCCAAAGTAGTCCTGAGCCCATGTGGTGATATAGCTTATAGATGAATGACGATTCTCGATGCAGTGCCGCCTGAGGGATCGGAGATCACGGTTGTTCAGCTTAGGCTTGAGCCCTTGTCCTTTACGTACTGAAATTCCTCCAGATTCCTTGAATCTTTTAATTATGTTATGCACTGTTGAATGTGAAATATCCAAATCTCTTCCTATCTTTCTTTGAGGAACATTGTTTTTAAACATTTCAATAATTTTCTCACGTATTTGTTGGCAAACTGGTGATCCTCGGCCCATCTTTGCTCCTAAAGGATTAGACCTTTCTTGGATGCTGCTTTTGTACCAAATCATAATTACAATCACCTGTTGACATCACCTGTTTCAAATCACAACATCATTTAACCATTTTACCTCATTACTAGCCCTAAATTGCTCCTGTCCCAACTTTTTTTGAAATGTGTCGCAGGTCTGAATGACAGGAAAGGATGCATATTTACAAATGACATGAAGTTGACCAGACAAAACATGAAATATTTTGTGTTTATATTGTCTGCAATGAAATACAAGTCAAAGTAAATTTCTTTTTTTTCTTTTTTTGCGTTTTCCATACTGTCCCAACTTTTTCTGATTTGGGGTTGTATATATACGATTGGCTTCATCACTCTGTCTCCTCTCCACCAATCAGCTGGTGTGTGTGGTGGGCGTTCTGGCGCAAAATGGCTGCCTTCGCATCACCAGGTGGTGCTGCACATTGGTAGTGGTTGAGGAGATTCCCCCTTCTATATGTAAAGCGCTTTGAGTGCCTAGAAAAGCCCTATATAAATGTAACAAAGTATTATTAATTAATATTATTAAAATCTTATTGGTTGAATTCTACAGGACGTCCGCGAGACGAGTGTGTTGCGTTCTTTAACGGTCCGACTGGAAACAATATCTCCCTCATGGAAGAAGAATGGCATTGTGTTTAACTGTGACAATGAGCGCTTACCAGGATCAATTAAACGCTGTATTTTCAAAAGTATGTTAAATTCGCATCTCCATTGTTGCAGTAAACTTGCACATCGTACATGAATTAATAATTTATAGATCCACGTCGGTCTGTTATTGCAGGGGCATCGACTTTACATTTTCACGCCCCTAAACATGACGCAGAACAAAACGAACTGTGATTGGTTGCGTTACATGTCAGTCAAACGTCCTCTCGGTCCTCGACCAATGAAAGCTGCGATAGAGTCCAGACTAGGGCAGCTTGATTAATCGAAATCGAACCGCAATCGCAATTTGGCTTATGTGCGATTATGAAAGCGCAAAGGCTGCGATTATAATTAACTAGATAAATGCTCAGCGTGTCAGTGAAGAGCGGCTCTGTGATCAGTAAACGCTGGTCCGTCTGAAAGCACTGCGAGTTTGAGTCGCTTATTATAACGTGCGTTTGAAAAAACAACACATGTTAAACATCTTCACAAACTATTCATGCGAAGCGTTCATAAACCTGTCCAACAAAATACAACGTTTAATAACATGTTTTAACTCCCTTCATATCGTCAGTCGAGCTGATGTGGCTTCTTATCACAGAATGTCAATCAGCACTGCATACTTTATTTTTATGAAAATACCCGAGAAGGCTTGAAGAACTCAAATACACCATATCTTGTCGCAGAAGTATTATCTTCATGTTTAATCAGTCAAAGCGTTTCTATCTTCGTTTTATTCAGCCTACAGCGTGAGCTTCACGTTAGGGATTTCCTGAAAACAAACGATTACTTCTCTGGCGCAAATGTGGAGTTTCTCGACTTTTGGGTAGAAAATAAGAAAAATAATACTTCTAAATAAATTTATATATCAATCCATATGTTTTTCTTCATTGTACAGGAGTTTTAATCCCCATAGTGGATGCATAAGAGGCTCATGTTTCATATTAAAGACATAGACTTTAAGATACTTATATCACAGATAAAAAGCACAGATTTTTATAATAATAATTGTTTTTTTTACAATAAATCCTTAGACCTTTCTAATGATTTTTAGTCATAGGCTGTTTGCATATTAACAGGTAACCCAGCATTTTTTTGTTTTCTGTAAAATATAAATATTATTATTATTATTAAACTGTAATATTTATTCTTAAATGCTCTATTACTTTTTATAATGAATGCTATTGTAATAGTATTTTTAGCAATAATAATTATTATTAGTCATATTGATATATAAACACAAAATGTTATTAACACATTTTTCATTCGTAAAAAAAAAATAACATAATAAAAATCGCATTTTAAATCGAAATCACAATTTTAACCAGAATAATCGCAATTAGATATTTTCCCCAAATCGTGCAGCTTCTAGTGTCAGTCTGAAGGTCTGGCTATGTGAGACTAGGTCTGACAACAAAAGTAGCGTTTTTCTTCATCTGGCGGCTGAATTCTCCACTGGATTTGTACGTCTGGGGAGTGTTTTGGGGGTGTTGGACCACCGAAATCATACTTACGGTGATGAAAATCAACCCAATTTTTTTTTTACTTAAAAGTAGCCCATTTGGCAGCACTGGTGATGGGACACTTCCCAACTAAATCACTCCCGTTATGATCAACACTGGAAGAGCCTGATTTCTCCCTTTGACACGGAGACCCTGTTTATATATTTGACATTCTAGATTGCACAGCCGTTTTTTTTCTTTCAATTATTCTTTATTTACAAATTGGTTTGACTATGAATTTTATTTGTTGTGTATTTAAATAACTTCTGACTGAACTTGATGTTTCCGGTCCCTGATGTGCAATCGACAGACCCAACTATTGTGTCCGGTGTAGACACGGGTTTGGCTCCAAAACCTAGTGACCTCCCTGTGTAGGGAGTTTTTTAAGGCACAGAGGCGGTGCTGGCTTTAGGGCGGTGCGGATCTTGTTAGGATGTGGGTGATGACAGCAGAGACTGCAGTGTGGTTAACCCCAGATATTTATTTATTTGGTTTATAACCTCAGATTGCAGAGCACATGGCTAGTGTTTCCTGACCACGGCTTGTTGGGATTTACTACAATTTTGCATGCAATATACAAGTCGTGTGTATTTATTTTAAACTTATATATAATCATTTTTAATCTTCAGAATTAATAATCAATCATACTCAACCTGTCCCTTAATGGAATGTGCAAAACAACTTAAGCTTTATGAACAACATATGTGGCATAAAATATTGACTCATCCCTCAGTCGGTCAAAACAAACAAAAATGATGTTTATGCACTTCCATTGGAAGTCTATGATGTGAGGCATTCCTGAGGGACTCAAAGCAGAAGCGTTGCGCTTTTGTTTGTGTTGATATTATTTGAGTAGTTTAGTTGTCTCAATCATCCGTTTAGCAGTGGGACTATTTGTCTAGATGAATGTCTGGTTATGCATTATTGACATATTTCCTGTGGGTGGACGTTTCTGTTAACAATAAGGGGTCTGTAATAGCTGAAGCAGTATCCAGTCCGTCTAGTGGTTTTGAGAGAAAGATGTGCTGTAATCAAATGTTGTTATGTTCATCAGTTATCAGTGTGGTGCTATTTTTGTTTTCACTGATTATTATTAAAGGGAAAGGACGTGTAGCCAGAAAACATGTCTGCATTAATTATTGTAAACATTTAATTTACTAAATGCACTTTCTGTCTGCCTTAAAAAAAGCCATTTTGTCATTTTTATCTTCACTATTACAAAATAATATTTGGGGAATCCCAAGTGAATTTTCTATTACATTCTTTTTTAATTTCACACTTTTGAGAGGAATTTTAAGCTTTTTTGGAATTAAAAAAGCTTAAATTTTCTTCAATTCAATTTTCAGACCATGCAAATGTAAAAAATAAAACATTAAAACCAAACGTCCATTTTCCCTTTTTTTTCCAGTTGTGGATATTTGCCATTTTTTCTCCTTTTTTCAATTTTACTTTTGCTAAATGATCTTTTGAATAAATTATATTTTCCTCTTGTTTTTTTTGCATTTTACTGGGGCTGCACCATAGTTGCCAAGTCCGCGTATAACACACGGCTTTGGGCTTCTTTTTTTGGCAAGTCGCGTTAAAAAATCACGAGTCGCGGGTTGCGGTATTTCGGATTTATTTTTAAAAATGTGGTTGCTTGTTAGGAAAATATAATAAGCAACTTCATTTCTTTACATTTATGGTCGCTGTTTTGTCCAATACATTGCCTGACACGGTCTTCTCACAGCTGTAGCCATTCAGTGCAATGATACAAATGCTGTAGTAATCCATCCTCATACATCCCGCCTCCTTCTCCCCCTAATTGACCTATCGTTAAGCCCCTCCCCTCCAATGCAGATGAGCCAATAGCAGTTGAGTATCAGTTGCGCTGGGACCGGAACTCGGACATCTTTAGGCGTCAGCGCCATAGAGAAACATTGGAAAATCCGAAGCGCTCATCGGTTTGATGGTGTTTATGCTACAAAAATGCTAAAATGTCGTGCCTGAGGTACTGTAACACTGACTCCAGAGATCCTGAGAGGATTTTCTGTTTGTCATACTCTCGTTAAGTTACGATTAAAGTCCCTGCTAACATACAAACCGAAATAACTAACTGTTCTTACGTAACACTGTAGGTCAAAAACACGAAGGTCTACATTTCAGTGCCTCTCCATATTAAACTGGTTAGATGTAAATTAATTTAATTTTAGATATGTTTAAGGTCTACATTATCTGTCCTACTAAGGAGGACTCATATTTTGATGGGTATTATAGTCTACGGGTAGTGAAAGGAAGAGCTCGCACGCAGTTTCTCGGAGTTGTTTTGCAGATACAAAGTTTACCAGTTATTAACTGCACCCTCGGAAAGGCATAAGCTCTGTGTTTATGTTTGTTTACTGTTAGTTGTATGAATGTTTTTGTGTAATTTGCTGAGTATGTTAATGGTAATGCAACGGAGAGAGAGAGTTTGTGAATGAGACGTTAATGCGCACTTCTTATGCTTTGTTTGTTCAGCTCT
>NC_137108.1:49621186-49631186 GCF_949357685.1 Gobio gobio
GGAATGATTTTAATCGGAATGACAAAAAAGTGCGCATGTAAACGTGGCTACTAAAGTAATCCAGCGGTTTAATTAAGCCTCAATTTTATGAAGTGATGCGAGTGCTTTGTTTACGCAACAAACCATAATTTACCACTTTCTTTACAAAATATTAATCTCCAGCAAGCGTTCACGATGTTGTGTTGGCACGCCTGAGATCAATATTTGTATCTCATTTGATCTCATTATTGTCTTAGAAAAGTCACAAAGTTGATATCACATGTGCTGTTGTGTCTCAAATAACTAAGCTCATCTGTGTTCATTCTGTCCTATGGGAGTTTTAAAATCTCAGCACCAGATTGACACAGATTACGAAACAAAATGTTACTAATTCCTCTAGTCCCTCTGGTCTGTGGGGAGGAGACTAAACAAGAGAATAATAAAAAAACACGCCCATGTTGCAGCCCTTAATTGTTGCCTCTGTGCAAGTGGAAGCAGGTCTTCGTTCTCCCTTGACAAAGCATGTCAATCTCAGGCCTCCGTGTCAGCGACTCGACTCTGACGTGTCAAACGACATCAGGCTAAAGGAATGCTGTCACGGAGCCAGACGCAGAACAAGAAAACAGAATTAAATATGCAAGCAAAACCGCAGCCTGAGTGACAGCAGGAACTGTGACCGGGCACTCGCCGTTCTCTCCCAGCGCTAACCATGAGAGCGAAACATCTGGGTTTGATCTCCTCGGGGCTTTGAAAAGCTTTATGAGGTTTGATTGTTGTGTGAGCGTGATGCAACAACATCCAGAAAACCTCTTTCTGGAAAAAAGGCAAACAAGCAAAACATCAATGCCTGCGGCATGTCACTCGGGTTTAAGGGAACACGAATTATTAAGTTGATGAGAACATTTTGATTGTTATGAGGCTTTTTGACACTGTGCCTGCAGCGTGAGCGAGTCTTTTACGGCTCTGTTTTCCGTTTCAAAGAACAGTAATGTGGAAAATGTCCAATCTCCTCTGCCCTGCAGTCAGTCTTTGCGCTGCTTTGGGTGAGCTGTGTTTTCAGCACCTTCTCGTCTTTGGAGACCACCTCGCTCTTGGCGCTGAAACAACCTCTCAGGCTAATACAGGATGGGGTCAAGAGTTCAATGGTCAGCATGGTTCACTTAGCCTTGCGTTCCCCGCTTATGTATCGTGCATTACCCACAATGCTGCACTTCCCTCCTCGCCACAGGTGGGGAATGTCTTTCGTTGTCTGTCTGCATGTGAATCTCCGAACTTAACAGAAAACATAAATGGTGAGGGACAAATGGTATATTTATATACACCGATCAGGTGTATGTGAAGTCAATAACACTGATGATCTCTTCATCGCCTGTTAGTGGGTGGGATATATTAGGCAGCAAGTTAACATTTTGTCCTCAAAGTTGATGTGTTAGAAGCAGGAAAAATGGGCAAGCGTAAGGATTTGAGCGAGTTTGGGCCAAATTGTGATGGCTAGATGACTGGGTCAGAGCATCTCCAAAACTGCAGCTCTTGTGGGCTGTTCCCGGTCTGCAGTGGTCAGTCTTTATCAAAAGTGCTCCAAGGAAGGACCAGTGGAGAACCGGCCACAGGGTCATGAAGGAACAGTGGAGAACCGGCCACAGGGTCATGAAGGACCAGTGGAGAACCGGCCACAGGGTCATGAAGGAACAGTGGAGAACCGGCCACAGGGTCATGAAGGAACAGTGGAGAACCGGCCACAGGGTCATGAAGGAACAGTGGAGAACCGGCCACAGGCTCATGGGCGGCCGAGGCTCATTGATGCACGTGGGGAGCGAAGGCTAGCCCGTGTGGGCCGATCAAACAGACGAGCTACTGGAGCTCAAACTGCTCAAGAAGTTAATGCTGGTTCTGATAGAAAGGGCTCAGAATACACAGAGCATCTCAGTTTGTTGTGTATGGGGCGGCACAGCCGCTGACCAGTGTCCATGCTGACCCCTGACCCCGCCCAAAGCACCAACAGTGGCACCAGCAATGGAAGAAGGTGGCCTGGTCTGATGAATCACGTGTTCTTTTACATCACGTGGATGGCCGGGTGCGTGTGCGTGGCTTACCTGGGGAACACATGGCACCAGGATTCACAAAGGGAAGAGTCCAACCTATGGGAACCTCGCAACTTATAGGACTTTAAAGGGTTAGTTCACCCAAAAATGAAAATTCTGTCATTAATTACTCACCCTCATGTCGTTCGACACCCGTCAGACCTCCGTTCATATTCAGACACAAATGAAGATATTTTAGTTGAAAGCTGATGATGCTGAGAAAGGCTTCAGATAGGCCTCCATTGGCATTCAGTACATTCACACTTCCAAGACCGATAAAAGGCACTTAAAACGTTGTTACAAAGTCCATCTCACCACAGTGGCTCTACAATAATTTTACGATGCGACGACAATAGTTTTTGTGCGCAAAAAAAAATCAAAATAGCACCTTTATCCAACTTGTTCTTGTCTTCCGTGTGTGTCTCCACGACGCATGCGCGAGAATATGACGCAGATCCGGCGTTCGGGAATCCATGAAATGCACACTTTAACCCGATTTTGAGAACTACGCCGAGACCTAAAGCACGATCAATGTAGAATTCAACAACTTAGACACGCGCGTCTTCCTCTGCTTGTAAACAAATCGCTTCTGGGTCATGTGTCCGAACGCCGGATCTGCGTCATATTCTCGCACATGCGTCGTGGAGGCACACACGGAAGACAAGAACAAGTTGGATAAAGGTGCTATTTTGATTTTTTTTTGCGCACAAAAACTATTGTCGTCGCATCGTAAAATTATTGTAGAGCCACTGTGGTGAGATGGACTTTGTAACAACGTTTTAAGTGCCTTTTATCGGTCTTGGAAGTGTGAATGTACTGAATGCCAATGGAGGCCTATCTGAAGCCTTTCTCAGCATCATCAGCTTTCAACTAAAATATCTTAATTTGTGTTCCGAATATGAACGTGTGTCTTACGACATGAGGGTGAGTAATTAATGACAGAATTTTCATTTTTGGGTGAACTAACCCTTTAAGGATCTGCTGCTAACATCTTGGTGCCAGATACCAAAGCAGTTGAGGGCACTTCAATGAATATTGCTAGATCCACCATACAATCACATTCATTTTATTCTTATTAAAGCCATTTGAGAACTAAAACATATTCCAAGAATTTTACATTCATATGAACTTCTTAGAATTTATCATACGACATTTATTAATGTCTTTTTAAAGAAGGTTTTTGTTAATGGATTTTATTGTAGATAACAGCTACGAGTTAGATCTTAATATCACAGTTGTTTCTCAGACGAGAGGTCAAATGGACACTTTCTCTAAACTTCTTGAGAAAAATCTCATTTCTAGAGTTTCAGAAGAGACACGAGAACATTTAAAGCTTTATTTGAGATGAGATCTCATTAATATCTCAGATATTTTTTTGACTGTCTTCATTCTCCTGAATGACAAAAACCTTTTTTGTCTCCTCTAGAGTTTCACAGCAGATGTGCTCATATTTGTCAAGATCAAACAAGACGTTTCATTCCTCGTTTGACCTGAGCTGTTATCCACATGAATCTTTATCTATGTTAAGAATAGTCTAATTTTCTTTTTTAAGGAGAACCATCTGAGATCAAATTTATGAAACGCAGCACATAAACCCTGAGTGGTCCGTTTGTCTTTGGCATCAGATTTCTGCAACACTTTTTGTCTTTCTTCTCTGGCTTTTGTCTCTGTTTGGATGCAGAATGCAGAATGCTGTTTCTTTTTCTGGTGCGTTAATGGGATGTGCTGTAAAAATCTGCCTTTGCGACGCCACCCACACAAACACTCGTGCTGTAATAAAACAAGCCATTTACTTTTGTTTTCCCCCACTGGTTTCTGTCTCTCCCACTTGGACTAGAGTTTGTCTCTGCTATTATAGATAACAGCCAATCAAGACTCTCAGTTTGACGAGCATTGCTCTGGTGTTTATAATAGCGAGAGTGTGCATGATAGTTTTAGTCATGATGTCATCGGCGGTCGTGTCCAGATCCTCAGAGATTCACGGCGTGTGGTAAGGAAATGTCCTGCTTGAGTTGAGCTCATGAATCCTGTGCTCACTGTGATTGGCCAGCTGCAGGCCGTGTTCCTGCATCAACATCCTCGCTGGTCCTAGAACAACTTTCCTATCAGTCAGTCAGAGTTTAGGGGTAGGCTTCAGCCAAAAGCTGCTTCGCTTTTCAGTTTTCCACTACTTATCATGCACAGTTCAATCTATGGCAGATTTGTTATAATTTAGAATTTTTATTAATTTATTTTGTCTTTAATTTAGTTTACTTTTCACTATGTCGTTGTCTTCATAATTTTCTCAAAAGGGTTAATGTTGGTGATGTATTTTAGTTCAGTTTCAATGTTAGTTTTTGTATTTCAGTTAACAGAAAAGTTTTCATTTTAGTTTGCATAAATAAACAAAATAAATAATCAAAAGTTACATAATGCAGTGGTTGGTCGATTAAAGATATCATCCAAAGAGGAAAGTTGTTGTAGAGCATGGGCGTCACCGCTCGTCAAAGCCAAAATATTTGAGAAAACCAATCAAATCAGAGCAGGCGGGCTTTATGTTCACAGAAGCTGCTCGGCGTGAATTTTAGCAGCACGACTAACGTCAAGTGCAAGATATATGTAGCTAAACCATAGACTGTAAAAAATAGCTAAACTAAGCTGCTTCGTTAAGTCAGAAATGTTCAGGCAAATTAATAAACTTTTGTCTAATTTCGCCATTTTGAATTGAAAATAGGCCTATGTGATTCATGATGTAATTAAAGAACAAGAAATATTAACAAAGCCGTTTTCATCAGATTAGGCTTAAGATTAATAATGATTGTGTACATATTGTCAATTAATATAATTCCATTTGTAGCCTTGAAGAAAACAAAACTGGAGGTTTTTCGCATTTCATGGAAAGAGAGCATGATTGCATACAGAAAGGCCGTAAAAACTGCTAGATCTGCTTATTTCTTGACTGTCTTAGAAGAAAACAAATACAACCCAAGGTATTTATTTGATACAGTGGTTAAAATTACAAAAAAATAAAGCTTCATCTGAGCCTCATTGGTCTGTCACCACTCGTCAATGTCAAAACATTTGAGAAAACCAATCAAATCAGAGTAGGCGGACTTTATGTTCACAGAAGCTGCTGAGGCGGAGCGCGAATTTTAGCAGCGCGACTCGACGTCAAGTGCGAGATATGTGCAGCTAAACCATAGACTGTAAAAAATAGCTAAACTAAACATTTCATATTTGACACCTGCTTCTTTAAGTCAGAAATGTTCAGGCAAATTTTAAAAAAACGTATTAGTTAATTATTTGTCAAATTTTGCCATTTTGAGTTGAAAATAGGCCTATGTGATTCATAATATAATTAACAAACAAGAAATATTAACAAAGCCGTTTTCATCAGATTAGGCATAAGATTAATAGTGAATGTGTACATATTATAAATTAATATAATTCCATTTGTAGCCTTAAAGAAAACAAAACTGGAGGTTTTTCGCATTTCGTGGAAAGAGAGCATGATTGCATACAGAAAGGCCGTAAAAACTGCTAGATCTGCTGATTTCTTGACTGTCTAAGATGAAAACAAATACAACCCAAGGGCTAAAATTAAAAAAAATAAAGCTTCATCTGAGCCTCATTGGTTTCACAGGGTGTTTTGGGTTGTGTTTCATGTTCGTGTTTTTGAGTTTGTCATGTTCACAGCCATGTTTACTGTCATGTTTCTTAGTTTGCTTTGTTCACTGCTATGCACTTCCTGGTCTTGTCATGTGATTTCCATGCCCTCATGTGTTTGTGTCATGTCATTGGTTCAATGTCTCCTCAGTGTTCACAGGTGTCCCTCGTCCAGTCATTAGTCCATGTGTATTTAAGCCCTCATGTTTGCCATGTGTCTTTGTCTGATATTGATGGTGTAACCACTGTTGGTGAGTTTTATGTTTTGTATTGCCAAGTCTTTGTTTTATGTTTGAATTTTGATTTTGGAATAAACTGCACTTGGGTTCTTCAACTTGCCTCTCAGTGGATTAATGTTACAATTGGTCTGTCACCGCTCGTCAATGTCAAAACATTTGAGAAAACCAATCAAATCAGAGTAGGCGGGGTTTATGTTCACAGAAGCTGCTGAGGCTGAGAGTGAATTTTAGCAGCGCGACTCGACATCAACATTTGTAGCCTTCATTATATTAAAAAAGCTCAGCTTTTTTCAGCCTGTATTGGGCATAAAATTAATAATGAATGTGTGCATATTGTGAATTAATTTAATAAACATAGTTTACTTTCCTGGTGGTAGCCTTCAGTAAATTAACCTGTCTATGAAAATTATTCATAAAACATTTAAATACCATATATGTTTACTTTCTTCACTGATGGAAATGGAAAAACTATCAGTCATATCTGCCCACTGACATGGTTTTCAAGGTATTGTTATCAAATTTCTTGGCCTTCAGAACATCTTAAAATGCACATATGTAGATCATAGAAATCAAAATGTTCAATGCCCCCGAACCCGCATAACTACCTCACATTTGGTCCATCCCAGTGATTATAAACCTCCCTACAGTCCTGGTTATGATAAAGGGATGTACAATACCCTAAACTAAAGTGTTTCCATTTGTTTAATACCCTCACTGGGGGCTGAGCCCTCCTAATATGAAAATCCTAGAATCGCCCCTGTTGTAGAGGTAGAGCATGATATTATATTTTAAAGAAAGATTAGACATTTGAGTAAAATTACACCAATGTGCAACTGTATTTCCTCCAGATAGCCAACTCACTTGCACATCAGTTTAGGATAGCGCTGTACGGTTCATGTGGTGCGTTTGGCTTCCCATAGAGCTCATAACTAAATAAAACAGGCTTCCTTATGATGAGGAAGGATAATAATTTGGCATGCACATCATGTGAGGGATGTCATCACTTCTAAAATAAACGGTTAAAGGAAACAAATACATTTAATAATGAATCAGTGTCTCTCTCCCGTGGTTGCACATGTGCATCATGTTATAAGCGAGTGTTTGGTGACTCTGGTCTCTGTCTGTTCCTCCTCAGGTAATGCATGTCCGAGTGGACTGGTGCCAGCGCTGCTACGAGCTCCTCTGCCCACGGTGCCGCCCTCTCTGGGCATGAAGCACTTCCTCCCCTTCCCTCTGGACAGCGGCTCCACTCTCAGCCTCATTCCCAGCTTCAGCAGCGTGAGTCTCACACACACACACACACACACTCCGTCTGGAGGTGCTAATGAGGTTCGCTCTCTTCTTACGCCACCCGCCCTGGTTTGACGAGAGTGTCGCATGTGATCATTATCACGAGTGCTGGGTGTTTAGGGACTGTTCAGTGTGGAGTGGTTCTGGAAATGCAAAGCCTGTTGTTGTTATAAGCCAGGGTTGTGAACTTGAACCAGTTGTCAGCTGGATGATACATGCATATCTGGCGTCCGAATGATAATTGGTGCTAAAAGAAGAAGAGAAAACAAATGGTCTTTATTTGTTTAAGAAAAGTCACAAAGGACTTTCTCACAAAGTTTCTCGGAGACAACGTATTGGGAACGTATTGGAGACCTGAGCTTAACTCTTTCCCTGCCATTGACCAGTTTTTCTGGCTTTTCACTGTAGGGGCATTACTCATCTCCTGAACGGGTACAGTAACTCCAGATCAAAACACAGGAAAAAAAGAAGCAGAAACTAGCGATATATGTAAGGAGATGCATATGGAAAATAATGTGTATCTTATACCCACCAAGGCTGGAAAAAAAAACAGTAATATTGTGAAATATTATTACAATGTAAAACAGCTGTTTTCTATGTGAATATATAGTAAAGTGTAATTTATTCCTGTGATCAAAGCTGAATTTATCATCATTACTCCCGTCATCAGTGTCACATGATCCTTCACAAATCATTCTAATATACTAAAACATTTATGATTATTATCAGTGTAAAAAATCTTTAATAAAAAGAAAGTTCAAAAGAACAGCGTTTATTTTAGATAGAAATCTTTTGTAACATTATAAATGTCTTTACTGTCACTTTTGATCAATTTAATGCATCCTTGCTGAATAAATCTATTAATTTCTTAAGTTCTTTCCCCAAAAAAATACATCATAAAATCTCACCGACCCAAAACTTTTGAACGGTATGTTGCAAAAGCTTTCTATTTCAGATAAATACTGTTCTTTTGAACTTTCTATTCATCAAATAATCCTAAAAAAAAATGTTTTACAATGATAATCCTCATATGAGAGTGATTTGTGAAAGATCATGTGACACTGAAGACTGGAGTAATGATGATAAATTCAGCTTTGATCACAGGAATAAATTACTTACTTTATTACACTTTACTATATATTCACATAAAAATACAGAAAAAAAGTAAAGCAGCTGTTTTCTAAGTCAAAATTACATATTTTCTTAGTGATGATGATATTTACACTAAGTGGAAATACTGATTTATTCTATTTACACCATGTAAAAGTAGCAGTTCTTTGCAATATGTGTAAATAGTAATTACATGCAATTTATACTTTATTTTGACAGATACATACTATTTGCACCTCAGTATTGTTGCACCTCATTTGTATGGCTATTTTTGCTTATAACTTCTGAACCGTTTATCCAAAAATATACCATATCTGCCATTTTGGCTGTTGGACATTTTTAATTATGTGCTAAAATGCTGTATTTTATGAACACATGAACGGATTGTTATGAAACTCTGTATGGGTCATCACCACAATGCCCTGAAGGAGCCTGAGAAGTTTTGAAACAGCGCCACCTAGTGGATTTGTTTTCTTCAAATGCTTATAACTTTGGGTGTGGTTGACTTATTCTCACGAGACTCCTCTCCTTAGACTCCTGAATCCTTGCCGTGTCCAACGATACCAGACTTGCCAGGTTTCGGGCTATGGTTTGTTCAGCGTTGTAATTTAGCGCTTAAAAAACGTTAGCTGATATCTTCAAACCCGCTACTCCGATTGAGATGAAACCAACGTCAGAAGGTTGGAAACATAAGTCGATAACGAAACATTATAGTCCAAATGTCAAAATATTGATAGTAAGGGGGAGTAAAATCCAATCAAAGTCAGGTGTCAGTCATTTTTTTACGTGTTTTTTCACATAAATGTCTATAACTCCAAAACGAAATGAGATATTTTCACCACAATTAACACACACATGTATGGACTCACTCAGAGGACACACAACAAAAATGGTAGGACTGTGCCTCTTGATGGTGCTATAATAGAACAAAACATGAACTTCCCATAGACTACAATGTATTTTTCAGCCTTTTTGCCTAAAATCATCTTAAACTGTGTTTAATTGCTGCAGTTGATCTGACACTCCCAGCCATTTTGGCATCTCTTGTCTTCTTCTTTGCGCTTGGCCCCGATAATGGCTGCTTGCAGTCATATTTTATTATTATTAATTTGATATATTTGTTGTAAAACTATGGTTAATTCTTGGATATATTCACTATGTATGTGTTCATAGCACTCAGCTGACACGTTTGTTTGAAGGACAGCATTGGGCAGGATGTGGAATAGTGTGTTTTATCAGTAAAAAAAGTGTTTTTATCCGATTAGTCGGAAAAATAATCGACCTACTAATCGATTATCAAAATAATCGTTAGTTGAAGCCCTAAAAACCGAATATAGTGATACTGCACGTCTCATTTTATTTCTCTTTAACAGTGTTGACACTTGAACCATGTGTGCGATTTCCATTTTATTCTCTCTGAGCAATCCTCTGGGATCACATTGCTGCATTTCTTTTTGTCATTTTGCAAAGATGAGAAATGAATTTTTGCATGATGCTTGTGTGGCACTAAAGCACTCTTCAGCGCTCGCCCATTGTGCCGCCGACAGATGGGAACCTCTTGCATTATTGGTGCATGTGCTAAAGTCAGGAGGAGCACAACAGACAGGCTGTGTTGTCTTTAGACGGCGTGACGCTGGGAGGGGATTTGGCTGGAGA
>NC_137108.1:49636186-49643686 GCF_949357685.1 Gobio gobio
GGTTTGTTTGATTTTCATGAGTTTTCCCGTCATATTTTCCCGCCAAAAAACTACTTTTTCGAACTCCTCCTAGATGGTTTGTTTGAGGCTTTTGATAAACTCAACTGTTCTCGGATAACGCACAAACAAATTCGACGAAGAGCATGGCAAATTGGACGCAAGGTTGTATCTCCGCAAAGCTTTGGCGTATTCAGACCAAACTCAGTACATGTGGTCACAAGAGTGACCTGAGGCTACATGCAGCGTTTCAGCACAGCGCCAACTACTGGTCAAGATATATGAAACATTTACTTTTTTGCTTATAACTTCTGATTGGTTTGTTCAAAAATCATAAAACTGGCTCAGTGCATCATGCCGAGTTGAATAATTCCCCATTTTCCCATATTTTTTCTTAACCCTTGGCTCAAGACGATTCTATTGCACATTGCGACATCATTTTCCGTCGTGACAATTTTCCCGCCTAATTTTCCCGCCAAAAAAACTACTTTTTCGAACTCCTCCTAGATGGTTTGTTTGATTTTCATGAAAATCAAATCAGATCATCTTCAGACCATGCTGGCATAAACTTATCAAAGGCTTTTTGATAAACTCAACCGTTCTCGCGTGCGAACCAATTCGAAGAAGAGCATGGCAAATTGGACGCAAGGTTGTATCTCTGCAAAGCTTTGGCGTATTCAGACCAAACTTGGTACATGTGATCACAAGAGTGACCAGAGGCTACATGCAGCGTTTCAGCACAGCGCCAACTACTGGTCAAGATCTATGAAAAATTGCCTTTTTTGCTTATAACTTAAGAATAATTAACTAAAAAAAGCCATAAAGTCTTCTAATTCAGTGCATCATACAGAGTCAAATAATGCCCAATTTTCCCATAGTTTTCCTGAACCCTTGGCTCAAGACGATTCTATGAACATTACAACATCATTTTCCGTCGTGACAGTTTTCCCGCCAAAAAAATGTTTTCCCGCCAAAACTACTTTTTCGAACTCTTCCTAGATGGTTGGTTTGATTTTCATGACAATCAAATCAGATCATCTACAGATCATGCTGGCATAAACTTATCAAAGGCTTTTTGATAAACTCAACCGTTCTCGAATAACGCGCAAACAAATTCGACGAAGAGCACGGCAAATTGGACGCAAGGTTGTATCTCCGCAAAGCTTTGGCGTATTCAGACCAAACTTGGTACATGTCATCACAAGAGTGACCTGAGGCTACATGCAGCGTTTGAGCACAGCGCCAACTACTGGTCAAGATATATGAAACATTTACTTTTTTGCTTATAACTTCTGATTGGTTTGTTCAAAAATCATAAAACTGGCTCAGTGCATCATGCCGAGTTGAATAATTCCCCATTTTCCCATATTTTTTCTTAACCCTTGGCTCAAGACGATTCTATTGCACATTGCGACATCATTTTCCGTCGTGACAATTTTCCCGCCTAATTTTTCCGCCAAAAAAACTACTTTTTCGAACTCCTCCTAGATGGTTTGTTTGATTTTCACGAAAATCAAATCAGATCATCTTCAGACCATGCTGGCATAAACTTATCAAAGGCTTTTTGATAAACTCAACCGTTCTCGAATAACGCGCAAACAAATTTGACGAAGAGCACGGCAAATTGGACGTGAGGTTGTATCTCCGCAAAGCTTTGGCGTATTCAGACCAAACTTGGTACATGTGATCACAAGAGTGACCAAAGGCTACATGCAGCTTTTCAGCACAGCGCCAACTACTGGTCAAGATCTATGAAAAATTGCCTTTTTTGCTTATAACTTAAGAATAATTAACTAAAAAAAGCCATAAAGTCTTCTAATTCAGTGCATCATACAGAGTCAAATAATGCCCAATTTTCCCATAGTTTTCCTGAACCCTTGGCTCAAGACGATTCTATGAACATTACGACATCATTTTCCGTCGTGACAGTTTTCCCGCCAAAAAAATGTTTTCCCGCCAAAACTACTTTTTCGAACTCTTCCTAGATGGTTGGTTTGATTTTCATGACAATCAAATCAGATCATCTACAGATCATGCTGGCATAAACTTATCAAAGGCTTTTTGATAAACTCAACCGTTCTCGAATAACGCGCAAACAAATTTGACGAAGAGCACGGCAAATTGGACGTGAGGTTGTATCTCCGCAAAGCTTTGGCGTATTCAGACCAAACTTGGTACATGTCATCACAAGAGTGACCAGAGGCTACATGCAGCGTTTCAGCACAGCGCCAACTATTAGTCAAAAGACATAAAACATTGCCTTTTTTGCTTATAACTTCTGAATAATTTGCTCAAAAATCATAAACCTCTTCTGATTCAGTGCATCATGCCGAGTCGAATAATACCCAAATTTCCCATATATATTATTGTGGGCGTCAGCCATTTTGAATGTTGTCCTAAAATGCTGTATTTTAAGAACGCATTAGTGTATCGTTACGAAACTCAGCAAGTGTCATCGGGATCATACCCTGAAGTTACTCAAAAAGTTTCAAGACGGTTATAAATTTAGTTTCCCAAAATGCTAATAACTTTTGATTTAATTTTGCCGATTTAATTTAACTGGTCGTGATAGATTCCTTGGGTCATGCCAAAACAATGATACCAATTATACCATATTTGTTTGAACTTGCTGTCCGCCATTTTGAATATTTTGAAAGCATTTCTTAAAGCTACACTGTGTGATATTTTCCCCCATCTAGTGGTGAAATGGTATATGACCATCCAGTGAATTTTAGTTTCTGTTCCTCTCAATTCCGATTTCGTTTCAACTCCTACGGTGGCCGATTTAGTCCAAGATTAACATGGCTTCCAGTTCGACCTCGTCCACATTCGACACGGTGCCTGTGGGATATTCTGTGCGCAGTGGGATGGTTGGAACTCAACTGGCCTAATTATTCGGCTAGAAAGAACTGCAGCTAATCCAGAGTGAACTTTGATGATAGTAATGTTTATTCAGTCATCCAATTGCAAGGCATAAACAGGTTTGCGTGGATATGTACATAAATGTGGTTTCTGTGAGAGAACAAATAAGGATGGTAAATATACATACACAGTTAAGAACTGTATAACTATACTTATAAGTTACATTTGTATAATGTAACCGTAAACCAGAGCTTATTGTACCATATATAGGTGCTAAATGCAGCTGCATTAAAAGGAGCGGAGCTGCCGCTGCTGCTGCTAACAAGCGGTGTCCGGTTACAAAAGTGTGTGCGCCGCTTTAATGTTAGCACTGCAGTGCGCTCTGTATAACAATTGTTAATATGCCGATCAGACCTGATACATATTTCCATCAACATACATTACAAGCAAATATTTTCTATAAACGAATAAAAATTGTTGATAACAAAATAACTGAATGATTATTCAAATAGGTGAGCATTACACTATTGTATGTTGACACAAAAATACTTCTGAGGTGACATCAACTGAATTACGCGATGACACACTCTGAAACACATCTACAATGACAATAACTATTATTACTTACGGAGTTATTAACGCACAGAAAAACCACACAAGGAAAAACAGTCTTTTGAGGAATAAACAAGCCAGGAAAACTCTGTATAACTCTGTTACTGGAGCTGCTGAGATGAAAACTCTCTGCACATGCACCAGACAAGTCTGAACAAGTTGACGCGCACATGCGCGAGGCAGAGAATTTTGTACAGTGCCATCGAGTATTAAAACCGGTTAAAACGCGAAAGGCGAAGCTTGAATTTACGGGTATGTCCCTCTTTGGCTAATGTACTTTCAAGATGGAGGGGCAACATGGCGACCACCGTTAGATCCCATTATCTTATGTATTTTCAATGGCATATTATAAACTTACGAGAATACTTTATTACTTGAAAGAAGTAAATATACATTAATGAGCACATATATTTTTGAAAGAACTAAGTGTTTTTAGCTAAGAATAGACAAAAAAAGTTACACAGTGTAGCTTTAAGGTAAAATAACTTGTGGTTGTTCTAATGTTGATGACCCAAACACACTGTAGTTTGAACTAAAAAAAAAAAACTACATGTGAAAAGAAAAATGGGAACAGCTGGAGGAGGGTGAAATCAATGAAGGCCCAAAAATATCTGTCAAAGTAATATGCACCTGAAACAAAGCATGGCAGTGTTGAGATTGGATTTCAGAGAGCATTTACCCTCCCGGCATGTGTGACCCACTTCAGGTCAGCGGCTGGTGGTTTGTAACATGAAAAGCGTGAATGTGACAGCGGTAAATTCATGCTGTACGCTATCAAACGTGATCTATCGTGACATCACGGAGCTGTGACATTGAATGATTCTGCCGGGTGTCACAAAGAGGGCCGTACCTGCTTCATGCATGCATTGGGGTCACTGAGAACAATAATACAGATGATCCAGTCTGCGAGGAATGCTTTTGTGTGTATGGAAAACAGCTCGCAGAATATGTCAGGATTTGAGAGACGTTTCAATTTAGCCAGCTAAACCCCCCCGGGGCTCCGGTGCATCTCTGTTCTCCCAGCGATTCTGCATCTGCAAAAGCACAAATTGTTTTAATCAAAATGCAGTATATTATGCTCAGCTGCACAGACGAACTGGCACGAGAACACTGGCGTAAAAACTCGGGTTATTATCAGTGCATTCCACCAGGGAGAGGCCATTGGCAGATCACCAGGGAACAAAGCATCACCGTGAGAGCGGGAACAGGGTGGGAATGAGAAACCGGCGCAGCTGCGAGTGTCTGTTCACAGCACAAGAAGTTTAAAAGGCACGTGTCCCTCATCGCTCTCTCACACACACACACACACACACACACTCTCACTCACACACACATGCTCACACACATACTCTCACTCACACACACACACTCTCTCACACACACACACACACACACACACATACACGCTGACACACTCTCACTTGCACTCTCTCTCACTCTCACACACGCTGACACTCACGCTTACACACACACTCAATCACACACACAAACATGCACACATTTACGCTTACACAAACACACACACTCACGCTTACACAAACACACATACACACACTCACGCTTACACAAACACCCATACACACACTCACGCTTACACAAACACACATACACACACTCGCGCTTACTCAAACACACATACACACTCACACACACACAAACGCACACACACATACACAAACGAACACACACACACTCACACAAACGCACTCACACACACACACACACACACACACACAAACATGCACACATTTACGCTTACACAAACACACATACACACATTCACGCTTACACAAACACACATACACACACTCACGCTTACACAAACACCCATACACACACTCACGTCACGCTTACACAAACACACATACACACACTCGCGCTTACTCAAACACACATACACACACTCACGCTTACACAAACACACATACACACTCACACACACACAAACGCACACACACATACACAAACGAACACACACACACTCACACAAACGCACTCACACAAACACACATACACACACTCACGCTTACACAAACACCCATACACACACTCACGCTTACACAAACACACATACACACACTCGCGCTTACTCAAACACACATACACACTCACACACACACAAACGCACACACACATACACAAACGAACACACACACACTCACACAAACGCACTCACACACACACACACACACAAACATGCACACATTTACGCTTACACAAACACACATACACACACTCACGCTTACACAAACACACATACACACACTCACGCTTACACAAACACCCATACACACACTCACGTCACGCTTACACAAACACACATACACACACTCACGCTTACTCAAACACACATACACACACTCACGCTTACACAAACACACATACACACTCACACACACACAAACGCACACACACATACACAAACGAACACACACACACTCACACAAACGCACTCACACACTCACGCTTACACACACACTCACACAAACGCACACTCACAAACACACTCACACAAACGCACTCACAAACACAAATTCCTTCACACACACAAACACACTCACGCTTACACACACTCTGACACACACACAAACTCCCTCACACACAAACACACTCACGCTTACACACACACACACACTCACGCTTACACACACTCACTCACACAAACATGCACACATTCACGCTTACTCAAACACACATACAGTACACACACTTGCGCTTACTCAAACACACATACACACACACAAACGCACACACACACTCACAAACACACTCACACAAACGCACTCACACACTCGCGCTTATACACGCAGTCACACACTCACGCTTACACACACACTCACACAAACGCACTCACACACTCACGCTTACACACACACACTCACACAAACGCACACTCACAAACACACTCACACAAACGCACTCACAAACACAAACTCCCTCACACATATAAACACACTCACGCACACACACACACTCTGACACACACACACTCTGAAACACTCTGACAAACACGCACAATCGCACTCACACACAAACTCCCTCACACACATACACACTCACGCTTACACACACACACACACACACACACACACACACACTCACTCACACAAACATGCACACATTTACGCTTACACAAACACACATACACACACTCGCGCTTACTCAAACACACATACACACACTCACGCTTACACACACACTCACACAAACGCACACTCACAAACACACTCACACAAACGCACTCACAAACACAACTCCCTCACACACACAAACACACTCACGCTTACACACACACTCTGACACACACACTCTGAAACACTCTGACAAACACGCACAATCGCACTCACACACAAACTCCCTCACACACAAACACACTTACACACACACGCTCACAAACACATACACACATACGCACACACACATACATTCACAAACACGCACACACACATACATTCACAAACACACACAGACACACACATACTCACAAACACACTTACACACATACTCACGCTCACACAAACGCACACACACACACACACACACACACACACATACTCACAAACACACTCACACACATACTCACGCTCACACACACTCACATACACACACACACACACACATAATCACAAACACACTCACTCACATAAGCTCACACACACACACACACACACACACACACTCACAAACACACTCACGCTTACACACACACACACGCATACACACACACACGCTCACAAACACATTCACACATACGCACACACACATACATACACAAACACACACACATACTCACAAACACACTCACACACATACTCACGCTCACACAAACGCACACACACTCACACACACATACTCGCGCTCACACACAAACATACACACATACTCACAAACACAGTCACACACATACTCACACTCACACTCACACACAAACATACACACACGCGCACACACAAACGCACTCACACTCACACACACACACACAAACATACACACTCACACAAACGCACTCACACACACACACAAACATAC
>NC_137108.1:49648686-49713686 GCF_949357685.1 Gobio gobio
GGTTTCCATGGCCGAGCAGCTCATCCAAGCCTTACATCACCAAGTGCAATGCAAAGCGTGGGATGCAGTGGGGTAAAGCGCGCCACTGGACTCTAGAGCAGAGTTTAGATTCTCTGCCTGAGCCCGGACTTGGGTCGGGCCGATATTTCCCCCCACTATCCTCGGGCCAGGCCATTGATCAAGCCTTTGTGTTTTTTTAATCATTACTTCATTAGCCTAATTGGGTGGGCAGAAAGCTATGCTATAATCAGAAATAATATATATATATATATATTATATATATATATATATATATATATATATATATATATATATATATATATATATATATATATATATATATATATATATATATTAGGGCTAGGCAAATTAACGCGTTAACGCGGGCGATTAATTTTTTCAGCTTAACGCATTAAAAATATTTAACGCAAATTACGCAGCGTCAGTTTTTATATCCATTTTTGCTTAGCGTTACATGATCATCACGACACGAGAACGCGCTGTATGCCAATGTCCTCTGTGTGTGTGTGTCAGTGTCCTGTCTGTGTGTGTGTGTGTGTGTGTGTGTGTGTCAATGTCCTGTCTGTGTGGATGCGTCTCATGTCAGCTAATCAAGGGACACTGACACACACACACACACACACTCGACGCATAGATAGACTCGCGTCAGTTTCCTGCTCACATCGAGTTCTCTTTTGCTCTTGAACAAACAATAACACAGAGGATTTTGAGTATTCTCATATTAGGAGTCTTAAATTAGTTAAATAACGTCTTAAATGAACTTAAAGAGTTGTGAGGAAATGAGATGCGCGGGACAGCGCGTGAGATCCGCGGCTGTTCTTAAAGTGACAGGAGCACTGATGATGCCTGTCATTAATGTTCATCAAAGAACAACGGGAACAGAGACAATTTTAGCTTTAAAGGTGAACTATTTAGGATTTTTGCAGTAAAATATCCAGAAACCACTAGGCCAGTGTTATATATTTTGTTCAGTTGAGTACTTAGAATATCCCAAATGTTTCCAACTATTTGTAAATCGTGAGAAATTGCTATTTTAACCGAGGAACCGGGACGTGTGAGCTATGCGTGTGAGGGAGTCGCCTGTCGATTGAGTCATATCTGCGTCACCCTCGGTCTCCGGTTTTATTCAGTGAAACACTTTACTCTCACTGCAGTGTGAACAAGTGTCATAGCAGCCGCCGAGCGAACGTCATAACTTCCTTTTCAACACACTCAGATATATCTAATACGATAAACAGAGTTGCGTTACCTCACTCATGACTGGAAAAGAGGAAGTGGCACCGGCAACCGTGTCATAATAAAAGTCCCGCCGACGACTATGCCATAATAACAGTCCCGCTCTTCAATCGCTCCTGCGGCCTTGCTCAGCTCCACAACACTCGGTCCTGCTCTGCTTCAGACTACAGTAATGTTAATAATCGCATCCATTAACATGATTTCTGCCCGAGTCCTATCCTGACTGTTTTCCACCGGCTGTGAGCTGAAGACCACATGTCCCAAGATTCTGCGCTCAAACGTGGCGTCATCAAACTACGCCTTTGTTTTGAACGGGCGACCTCTAGTGGACGGAAAAGTTACATAGTGTAGCTTTAATGATGATTCATCTATATTTAATTTATTATTTATGCAGTTAAGAAAGATAACTATTACATTTCTGTATATGTATAACAGGGAAGGCCATGGGTAAATATAACATTTATTATTTTGGGTTTATGTAAAGATTGTTTTATGTTCACTTAAATTAAAAGTTGTTTTTTTAAAGCCTAATAAATGTTGAAATTGGGATCTTTCAGTTATACTGTAATGTAACGTCATTAATGTTTCATAGACACTTTAGTATCAGTGATACTGGCCTTCATTCATAAAAATATGACAATACAACACATATTTAAAATATGCTGTCTTTAAATTGTTTATACATTAATTTGGAGAGTAACTGAAATTATTACAATATCAAAATATTAAAAACGTAAAATATTAAAAACTTGCGATTAATCGCGATTAATTACAGAAAAAGGTGCGATTAATTAGTTGTTTTTTTTAATCGATGCCCAGCACTAATATATATATATATATATATATATATATATATATATATATATATATATATATATATATATATATATATATATATAGCAAAGTAAGAACTAATACTACAAATAAGAAACAAATGTGTACAAAGTTGCACAAGTCAGGATTAGAGATGTGTGTTAAACTCACAGCACATGCAGTGATGAAGCAGAACCGCTCTGATACGCCAGTCATGAGCTTAACTAGCATATTTCTTTTCGTTTCGAATTGTTTCGTTTAAAAGTGGACATTTCAAGCTTTCTATACACATATTCCTCATGTCTGTGAGGCAGTAGCTGCTGAGTTTGGGTTTATTTATGAGACGCGCTCCAGTTCATGTGCAATGAAAGTGATCGCTCCGGCGCCTTCACGTCACGATTATTGTCTGCTAAAGCCTATTTGCTTCTTATTTATTAAATCCAGGCAATTGGCTGATGAAACCTTGATTAAAATTAAGAGACAATTTATACAAGACGAAATTCACTTTAAAGAGAGGCTTTCTACAAAACAAAACTTAACATTAAACAAAATATAATAACCACCAAAATCATTTCTGACCTTTCACATCTTTGCACTTTTCATAATCAGATGAAATTTAAAAATAACATTATAATATTTAAACATAAATATGAAAAAAAAAACATTGTTTAATGGATACAACATGTATAGTAGGCTACAGTACCGAGAAATGTTATGTTTGAGCAGGATTTGAACATCGTTTTACCGGTGAGGGTTCATGAGTGGAGCGCTGGCATTGAGCGGATTATTGAGCTGAGCATCACACCGGTCCGCTTCGCTCATTACAGGTTTGTTCTCGTCAGAACGCCCAAGTATTAAAAAATGGTCGGGTTTAAATCGGGCTCGGGCTCATAATTACAGTTAATGTGTCGGGTAGGGTCGGGCTTGATTTTTTTGAGCCCGATCTAAGCTCTACTCTAGAGCAGTGGAGACGTGTTCTCTGGAGTGACCAATCACGCTTCTCTGTCTGACGAGTCTGGGTTGCATTGTGCCATTGGGTTGTTTTTCAGGGGTTGGGCTTGCCCCTTTAGTTCCAGTGAAAGGAACTCTTAATGAATCACCAAGACATTTTGGACAATTTCATGCTCCCAACTTTCTGGGAACAGTTTGGGGACGGCCCCTTCCTGTCCCAGCATGACTGCGCTCCAGTGCACAAAGCGTCGCTCCATAAAGACATGGATGAGCGAGTTTGGTGTGGAGGAACTTGACTGGCCTGCACAGAGTGAATGAAATGAATTAGAGCGGAGACTGAGAGCCAGGCCTTCTCGTCCAACATCAGTGCCTGACCTCACAAATGCGCTTCTAGAAGAATCCCCATAAACACACTCCTAAACCTTGAGGAAAGCCGTCCCAGAAGAGCTGAAGCTGTTAGAGCTGCAAAGGGTGGAAAAACTCCATATTAAACCCTACGGATTAATAATGGGATGGCATTAAAGTTCATGTGCATGTAGAGACAGGCGTCCCAAAACTTTTGCCAATACAGTGCATATCAGAATATATCAGTTCCATTAAACATAAGAAGGATTTGTGACGTCAGTTGTTTCAGAGCTGGATCAAATGATTACATTCTGCTATTTTTTGGACTACATTCTAAATAAATGATTCTGGAGATTTGTTTTGTAGAAAGTGATTTTTTTGTTTGTTTTGTAGAAAGTGAATTGCTTTCTTTAAAGTGAATTTTGTTTTGTATAAATTGTATCTTAATTTTAATTATTTATTATTACATTTTTTAGCATGAGACTACTTTCAAAAACAAAACAAAAATAGTACAAAAAATTTAGAAAAAATGCTCTTAGTAATTTTTGTCTGGTTTCTAGTCTAATTAATTTAAACATTCTTAAATCAAGATGCATTTACTAGATAAGTACAATATATAATATATAATGTCCTTTGTCCTGCTGCTCTCAGTCACATAGGCCTACCTGAAGCTCATTCCTTATGCAGCTCATTATGCAGCTCATTATGCGGGATATTATGTTCTTTTGTCCTCTCAGGTGATACCCATCATTATTCATAAGATATCACGCCTCCTCGCATACGGGCTTTGTGAAGAAAAACTGTCTTACAAATTTTAAATCAGTGTATTGTTTTATGTGAATGAGTCAATCAGTTTGAAGTTCAATCAGTTTGAAGCAAAAACTCTTGGCAAATACACCCATTAGTCAAAAGACTTGTGGACACATATCTATTGAGTGTTTTGAGGCCTTAATTTTAAAACAATTTTTTTTGTTTTCTAAAAAACCATGCATAAACATTTTTCTCTCAAAAATACAAGCATGTACAGACATGCTGCTTAGATATTATGGTAGCCCAGTTTGTGCTGAATACAGTGTAATTACACTTTTACAATTAATGTGTTTATAAGCAACTGAAAAAAGCACAAATGTAAGAGCATGTCAACTTCTAAAGGGCCCCAAAACAGCTCAGACTCCTAGGGGTTGCATGTAATGGCAGGCGTCCCAAAACGTTTGGCAATATAGTGTATATTACATATATAGTAATATAATAATTCAATGTATGTATATATTGGTGCGTTTAAATTCAAATAATCAAACATGCTTCCTAGTTTAGTGAAAGACTGTGGAAAACAGGCATGATTATTTTACTTGGCAACAGTGAAATGATGGTTCGTCTGATTTCAGAGATTTCCATCGCCCTGTTTGAAGTTGCTTTGTGAGTCTGAAGGCGTAGAGAAACTTTGGGAGGTCTGCGATACGGCCTTTTGTTGGCTAAATGTTGTGTAAATCTAAACATAGCTCTATTGTGTGAGTGTTGAGACCTGAGTAGGAGGCTCTGCTGCAGAATCTGTGATTATGGTTTCTGAGTTCAGTGAAAACCCCACTGGCAGAGATGGAGATGAAGATACAAGTGGGCAAAAGCTTCTCATAACAAGCATAAACAGCTCCAGAAAGATTGACCTCGGGCTAGGAACAATGAAAATACACTCTTAAGTCCACCTCTGTAGATCACCGAACCGCTTCTGCTCGGTTTGGGAGGTTAGACGCATAACTCTTATATAATTCCTTGAGTGGATGAGAAAGTTTCATAGCTGTTCTGTAGAGCAGAGCGGTCGAGCATGTACTACTGTAATGTGCTTTCCTAAAGTACTCCTGTTTTGACATTTTAAAGGCTAATTTTGTTTTGGCGTCTCCTACAATAGATTTACATGCATCCATGATCAAACACACTTTAATTTTCTCATATATTGCAGCATTAGCATTAGCTCTTTTCTCACACTGAAACAGTTCGATCAAGGATTCGGTCTCTCTACACTCTAAAAAAATGCTGGGTTAAAAATAACCCAAGTTGGGTTGAAAATGGACTAACCCAGCAATTGGATTGTCTTAACCCAGCGATTGGTTTGTTTTAACCCTGCGATTGGGTTGTTTTAAGCAAACATTTAACCCAACCGCTGGGTTAAAAAAAAACAATTGCTGGGTTAGTCCATTTTCAACCCAACTTGGGTTATTTTTAACCCAGCATTTTTAAGAGTGTAAACCCCTCCTTTCCGTAAGCCTGCTCTGCTCTGATTGGTCAGATGGCCCAGTCTGTTGTGATTGGTCTACTCTGCACTCTAAAAAATGCTGGGTTAAAAATAACCCATGTTGGGTTGAAAATGGACTAACCCAGCAATTTGGTTGTTTTAACCCAGCGATTGGGTTGTTTTAACCCAGCAATTGGGTTGTTTTAAGCAAACATTTCACCCAACCGCTGTGTTAAAGCAACCCAATTGCTGGGTTAGTCCATTTTCAACCCAACTTGGGTTATTTTTAACCCATTTTTGTTGTGATTGGTCTACTCTACTCTGATTGGTCAGATGGCCCAGTCTGTTGTGATTGGTCTACTCTGCTCTTATTGGCCAGATGGCCCAGTATGTTGTGATTGGTCTACTCTACTCTGATTGGTCAGATGGCCCAGTATGTTGTGATTGGTCTACTCTACTCTGATTGGTCAGATGGCCCAGTATGTTGTGATTAGTCTACTCTACTCTGATTGGTCAGATAGCCCAGTATGTTGTGATTAGTCTACTCTACTCTGATTGGTCAGATAGCCCAGTATGTTGTGATTGGTCTACTCTACTCTGATTGGTCAGATGGCCCAGTATGTTGTGATTGGTGTACTCTACTCTGATTGGTCAGATAGCCCAGTATGTTGTGATTGGTCTACTCTACTCTGATTGGTCAGATAGCCCAGTATGTTGTGATTGGTCTACTCTACTCTGATTGGTCAGATGGCCCAGTATGTTGTGATTGGTGTACTCTACTCTGATTGGTCAGATAGCCCAGTATGTTGTGATTGGTCTACTCTACTCTGATTGGTCAGATAGCCCAGTATGTTGTGATTGGTCTACTCTACTCTGATTGGTCAGATGGCCCAGTCTGTTGTGATTGGTCTACTCTCGTCTGTTTGGTCAGATTTGATGATCAAGAAACATTTTTGATTATTATCAATGTTGAAAACAGCTGTGCCGCTTAAACGATCTCAGGATTATTTGATAAATAGAAAGTTCAAAAGAGTCTTTACTGTCACTTTTGATTAATTTAACGGTTTGGATTGTAGTGTACATGTTTTCTCATTGAATATGCCTTTTTCCAAGTCAAATGTGTTGCGAATGGCTATGGTGATTGACCAGTTTGCCATTGGGAAGCTTCATTTGGAAAGCAGCACCCCAAACACTGGTCATCAGTGTGTATGAACACCTCTCATATCACAGTCCTGCAGCGGAGAGGTGAGCCGCCCGTTTGCTGCGTAATGAAAGGCTTTGCCACAGTAGCAGGTGTGTGTGATACGGGCTCTATTCATGCAGGTCTTTGTGTCTGTCGTGTGTGTGGGCAGAGGTTGTGCTGAAGCACCTCAATAGAAGCTTCAGCTGCGATGGCCATTTACCCATCAGCCTCAGCTCTGCGTTCCCATCTGTCAGTGAGTGCTTTTCTCCGTTCAAGAGTCTGTGCTCTTTATCCTGCAGGGCTGTTCTTTTCACCACAGCCAGATTCTCTACGCTTCCACATGACCGCATTTTTGGACATTTTGGCTCCTTGAGTGCTGCATTTACCCATTTTAAGCAGATATCTGCCACAGATTAGATCTTTTTGTATGCATTTAAGCATCCAAAACATGCTTTTTTGCATCTAGTTTGAGTCACTTTTACATGTGGGCTCAGTGTGAGCGTTTCACTGGCATTTGCAACTACAAATAGATGTATTTAGGAGCATGGGCGTCGGAAGCAAAAAAAATGTGGGTGGGTCCTCAGAATTTTTTTACTGGAGTAGATGCCAATTACATTAAGTACAAATATACAGCTTTAGCCTACTTGGTAAACGTATAGGTCGGAAAGACAAAATTACGTAAATCGCCATATCTTTGAGAGCGATAGTAGTGTAGGGGTAAGACGCACGGCATCTAGTTTTGACACAAATCGACCCGCGGTTCGAGTCCGGCTTTCGCCGAAATCAATCTTCTCCGTTTTCCCATCACATATCAAATCGGAAAGGCATTTATTTTCAATACAAATTAAGAAAATATTAGAAAAGTGGAAATAAAGCGTCTAATATGTGTTTAATAAGAAGTGTTTATCGATTAGGGGTAGGTAAACAGACATGTGCTGAATGTTAGAGACGATAAAATTGAGTGGGTCCAATATCATTGATTGTAAAAAGTGGGTGGGTCTTGTCCCACCCATATACAATGGTTCCGACGCCCGTGTTTAGGAGTATATGTGTGAATAAAAAATCTGTTTAGTCAAGTTTAAGATCATAAAAATCTTAAAGTCAGCGTGAAACGGAAGTTGAGATGGTCTTTTTCTCCTTATTGTGACGTCGTACACTCACCTAAAGGATTATTAGGAACACACACTAATACTGTGTTTGAGCCCCTTTCGCCTTCAGAACTGCCTTAATTCTACGTTGCATTGATTCAACAAGGTGCTGAAAGCATTCTTTAGAAATGTTGGCCCATATTGATAGGATAGCATCTTGCAGTTGATGGAGATTTGTGGGATGCACATTCAGGGCACGAAGCTCCCGTTCCACCACATCCCAAAGATGCTCTATTGGGTTGAGCTCTGGTGACAGTGGGGGCCATTTTAGTTCAGTGAACTCATTGTCATGTTCAAGAAACCAATTTGAAATGATTGGAGCTTTGTGACATGGTGCATTATCCTGCTGGAAGTAGCCATCAGAGGATGGGGACATGGTGGTCATAAAGGGATGGACATGGTCAGAAACAATGCTCAGGTAGGCCGTGGCATTTAAACGATGCCCAATTGGCTCTAAGGGACCTAAAGTGTGCCAAGAAAACATCCCCCACACCATTACACCACCACCACCAGCCTGCACAGTGGTAACAAGGCATGATGGATCCATGTTCTCATTCTGTTTACGCCAAATTCTGACTCTACCATCTGAATGTCTCAACAGAAATCGAGACTCATCAGACCAGGCAACATTTTTCCAGTCTTCAACTGTCCAATTTTGGTGAGTTTGTGCAAATTGTCGCCTCTTTTTCCTATTTGTAGTGGAGATGAGTGGTACCCGGTGGGGTCTTCTGCTGTTGTAGCCCATCCGCCTCAAGGTTGTGTGTGTTGTGGCTTCACAAATGCTTTGCTGCAGACCTCGGTTGTAACGAGTGGTTATTTCAGTCAAAGTTGCTCTTCTATCAGCTTGAATCAGTCGGCCCATTCTCCTCTGACCTCTAGCATCAACAAGGCATTTTCGCCCACAGGACTGCCGCATACTGGATGTTTTTCCCTTTTCACACCATTCTTTGTAAACCCTAGAAATGGTTGTGCGTGAAAATCCCAGTAACTGAGCAGATTGTGAAATACTCAGACTGGCTCGTCTGGCACCAACAACCATGCCACGCTCAAAATTGCTTAAATCACCTTTCTTTCCCATTCTGCCATTCAGTGTGGAGTTCAGGAGATTGTCTTGACCAGGACCACACCCCTAAATGCATTGAAGCCACTGCCATGTGATTGGTTCATTAGATCATTGCATTAATGAGAAATTGGATAGGTGTTCTTAATTATCCTTTAGGTGAGTGTATATCCGTGTGAAACGGCTTCTGATATTAGAAAAAATGTAGGGTCATTTAAAAAAAAAAAATTTAATCTTAAAAACCTTACTTGTGATTGACCCATCTACATAATTATTAAATAAATAGCATGAAGCAGAAATATTTAAAAGCAGCGTCGTATTTTTATTCAAATCAATTAAATAATTTTTAGTTTTTAAATGCCTCCTCGTATCCCTTTATTAAGAATTTTTTTTAATACATTTGCATTGTGCCCCTAAAGTTCCTTATGCGCTCCAAAAAAAATAAATAAAAAAAGGGCGAATGTGCTCCCTGGGAAAAAAAGCAAGCGTCAAACGCTGCCAATACATATCTAATCTATGTTATCTTACAATTTTGCCTAATTACAATCCACTTATTTATATTTGTGCATGTGTAAACATGTCATTTTCTCTAGATGGACGTCTTTGGCCATTGCAACCTGTGTGTACACCCTCTAATCCTCTACATATGCAAGCAAAATGCCACTGTAACAAATCACAGCATTATAAATGAGACCCTGTTTTGGCATGTTTGCATATGGTCCTGGTTTTCGATCTGTGCGAAATGTCATGCAATTAACATTGTTTAATGATGTTTGCTGTCACATCCAAGTATTCGTTTACTCATCCCTGTTTCAGATGCTCTTAATGATTGATTAGATTCAGCATTATTTTAATATTACTTATATACTGTCATAGTATTTATATATATTTTGAAATCAAAAGGATGTGGTTTACACCTCTCTTCCGTTAGATTATACAATGTTCAGGATAGCATCCAAAGTTCTGTACTCTAATGTCAATTTGTCATGCAAAGAGAAGGGATTCATTCAAACTATAGTCTCACATAGCCATATATATAGTCGCAAATATCTTTATAATCAAACTATAACAGTGTGATTTTCGAAGTCAAAGTCAACTTTTATTGTCATTCAGACTATACCACAATTAGTGTACAGCATAACGAAATTTCATTACTCCAGGCTCTATGTGCAACTATAAACATAAAAGTGCTGATACACATAACAATAAATAGACAATATGAGAGTATAGACAGACCAAAGACACATATAGATCTAGAAACAGTGCACGTTTTGGTAATGTATTGCACAAGACTTCATCTGTCGACATGATTCTGGTGACTGTCAGAGCTGCTGCAATCATATCCACATCACTATGATCAGATGCTTTCTGAACGTCTGTTTTCTCACCGCTGCCATTTGTGTGTGTTTACTGCAGGGCCGTGCAGAGAGTTCTTCAGAGGCAGGGGCTCAAATGTAAAAAAGGGGCAATATGTAAATATGTATATATTAGGGGTGTAACGGTACACAAAACTGACGGTTCGGTACGTACCTCGGTTTTGAAGTCACGGTTCGGTACGGATTCGGTACAGCAGTTTTACAAAATTGCTTTTTATTAATTTTTATTCAACAGTGGTTTAATGAAAAAAAAATTGTGTCTGTCCTTAAATTAATTCAGTTATAACTAAAAGTTTCTTAAAGATAATGCTGTAAACTATATAGGGAGCCCTTACATATTGCTATTAAAGATTAACAACAGAGCCCAAACTATTAGCCTAAATTCATTTGCTATTTATTTTTAGATATAAAAATCAACACTCAAAAGCTTCACATAAGGCAGTTTTTGCATTAATATCTAAATCTAATTATTTTTTTTTTTTCTCCAACTCGTTGAAATATAATCGTTTAGTGGCTGTAATTTTCATGACAGGTTTATACATTAAATAAACAAGACATCACTAACAGGGTAAGTGGTATATAATATATAGGCTAATATAACGAATATATAGGCTAATATGGTGCATGTATTCAGTGAAAGAGTTAATCTCTCTAGTGAACTCACAGCTGTGGACACTGAATGACTTCTGAGGTAAATGTGATTCTACATGACATTGTTTGTTTACAAGCTGTTTTATTGTCTTTCCGCGGTTGAAACACCGATGGAGCGATTACACAACATATGATACGTTTCAATAAGTTGTAATGTATCCTCAACATACCTTTAGATATTCATTTCTTTAGGAAGAGATGATCGCGTTCACTCGCGCGCCGCGCGCTGCCGCTTGAAGTTGAACTGATACGCGTCTTTCTGTCACGTCACATAATAGAGCGTTAAAATGGCATTTATCGTTTGAATTTCGTGATAAATGCACTCTAAAAAAAAAAAGGTTCTATATTGAACCAAAAATGGTTCTTGGCTCGTAATCATAGGGGAACCTTTTTTAGTGCTATATAGCACCAATTTTGGTGCTTCAGTGGTTCTTCAGCGGTTCTTCAGAGGTTCTTCAGCGGTTCTTCAGAGGTTCTTCACTGGTTCTTTGACTAAAGTGCTATATAGCACCTCTGAAGAACCGCTGAAGAACCACTGAAGCACCAAAATTGGTGCTATATAGCACTAAAAAAGGTTCCCCTATGATTACGAGCCTTTTTTTTTAGAGTGTGGACTGAATACTTAATATGTTCGTGTGGGAACTCGGATTGAAGTGTGTTCCGCGCTTTAAACAAGCCGACTGTTAACTGTTATAGATTGCCCAATGGAATTTGAACTTGCTTTGCCAGATCACGATTGTTTGGTGTATATACATGACAAACGGGCATTGGTGAATTGTGTAATACTTTAAAATATATAATATATAGATTTGTAATTAAATCAACACATTAGCTCTGATTATGGATGAAAAAAAAATATTGGTTTATTTTTTCCCGTAAGGCCACACACTCTCTGAAAGCACCATATTTGGCTCGAGAGCCGCTTCCGAACAGAGGAAAATCAGCAATCAATCAAAATGCACGCAACCCATAGCAACGCGTTATGGCAACGCCTCAACAGAAATTGTCCGACTTTTGAGCCGTTCGTTTCTATTGTATACATTGTCATCAATGTCATGTTATAATAATCACATTTTTATTTAGTTTTATTGACCACGATATTATCATTGATATTTGTCTGAGAGGGGCACTTTTGATTCATTTTGAAAAAGGGCAGGGGCTCGAGCACCCAAAGCCCCCCCCTCTGCACGTGCCTGGTTTACTGTGTTATTGAGAGGAAAGCATGCAGCACATATTCACATATTCATCTAAACATCACTCTCTGCAGTGTGGATGGCGTCTGGATTTTTGTTAACAGTATATGGTTACATGTAACTACGTATATCGGAATGAATTTGCCAGATCCCATTGGAATTTCATGTTTTAAATCTTTTCTAATCCGTTCAATAGGAGGTAGAAACGCTAGAAATGCACCAGTGTTAATTTAGTTGACGAATAATTTTTGTCATAATTTTCGTCAACAACCTTTTTTCACTGACGAAAACGAGACGATGACAAAAACTATGACGAAAACTTACTGTCATTTTCGTCAACAAATAAAAACAAGAGGAAAATGTTAGGGAGGGTCGATTAGGGAAGAGATCCAGTCAGAACTGATGTCCTGTGTAACAGATGCACAGATTTGATCTGAACTGATCTAACCGCTGGAAAACACGGCTCATCCCCAATCCAGCGCTCCAGAGCGGCTCAATCAATCAATAACACACATTTATGACAGGCAATTGTTTATGAACTAATGCTGATGAATAATGACAATGTTTACTTTACGATGTTTATATAGTAATATATTTTAGACGGTTGTAACAATGCATATTTTATCTCCTCATCTGAACTTGAAGCATCCTTCAACTGCAATAGTAAGGCGCAGACATTTCAAAATAAGAGTCAATGTGTATTTCAAGCTTGTTTATAATTAAAAGACACGCATTATATATTTGTTTTATAAAAAAAACACACACAAAAAAACCCCACTATAACCAGTAGGTGGTGGCATAGGAGCACTTATTTGACTTATTAGACATTTCCAGTCCTTAATATATATGGAAAAAGTAGGAAGTCACAAACAACTTTTCTTCAAATTGTCATTCGATTACACAGAAAACAAGTAAAGAGTGCTCCTTTTAGTTCAGGATGATACTATAGAAGAACAATAGTATATTTAATAAGAGTGGAATATTACAATGTTCCTTAAAAAAATTAGATTTTTGCACATTGTTGTTAATAAAAGTTATTTTTTTTCTGCATAACAATTCAAGCTCAGCGCTTCACTGTTAAATTTCCAATAATCAAACATGTACTATTATTAGTAACTGCACTTATTAACAAAACAATGCAAAACAATAGTCATTTTATGATTAAATTAACCTTATGATGCATTTCGCTGGTGCCACTGCTCTCAAATGTAAGTCTGGAGCCCTGTTATCAAAGTATTTATTAGTAATACAGTGGATATTAGATTTTAAGGTGTGCGCCCCTAAATTTTCTGGTTGTGCCCTTAAAATTTTCAGTTGGGGGCCTCTGTGCTCCTAGTGAAAAAAGTTAGTCTAGAGCCCTGTCATTATGTGATCCTGCAGCACAAATCCAGTCGTGCGTCTCACGGGTATATTTATGGCAATAACCAGCAATACATTGTATGGGTCAAAATTATCCATTTTTCTTTTATGGCAAAAATCATTAAGATCATGTCCCATGAAGATATTTTGTACATTTCCTACCATAAATATATCAAAAATGTATTATTAGTAGTAATATGCATTGCTAAGGACTTCATTTGGACAACTTTAAAGGAGATTTTCTCAATGTTTTGATTTTTTTGCACCCTCAGATTCCAGATTAATCGTAACAAACCATACATCAATGGAAAGATTATTTATTCAGCTTTCAGATGATGTATAAATCTCAATATCAAAAAATTGACCCTTATGACTGGTTTTGTGGTCCAGGGTCACGTATAATCTATTATATCCTCATTTAATCTCCATTTTGTCTCATATAATCTATCGAGGAGAACACATTGTACTGTGCATGCAAGATATCTCATTCTAGGAAGTGCTAGGTTTAAAGAATAAAACTGTCCCGGGAACAACATGACGTTGTTTTATTCTGTAAGGCTTCTTCTAATGTTCCACTTTGAGAGCTGTGATTTATATTTATATATCTCATTTAATTTCAATTCTCTTTTGCTGCAGCCCTCTGGCACATGCCATAACTCATCATTATGTGTTCAGTAAGTCGGATAAGCAGTTCAATATTTAATATGTGTTCCCTCAGATTTGTTTGGATGTTATCTGGGTCTCACGGGTAGATGATTCCCACACACACGGCGCTCTTCCTCTGACTGTGGGATAATGTTACATGTGTTCGTCAACACGACGGAGATCGTGCTGTTCATCATCCTGGCCTCCTCATCCCGATCTGAATTGCAAATTCTGGCGGTTTAAATCAATAGAGGCAGGGATTGGGATTCACGCGTGTGGGTGTGTAATTGGGAAAAACATAAGGGCTGGTATTGCATCTGACAGGTCATTTATCCCACTTTAGTTAATGGTAAGCATGGCTGGTGTTGGCCATGGCTGGATTCGGCCATCAAAACACGGCCTATGTTTTCTCTCGCACTTTGTTTCCACAGAACAAACACTTTATAAGTTCTGCTGATCTGTTTACCACTCGGGCGATTCCCTTAGAAAGGCCCGTTCAATAGATGCATTCGTAAAAGCAACAATCAAACAAGGCTGTTGAGTTTTTTTATGGTCTGAAGCCGCTCTCAGATATAAGGAGAGTCGTGTAGCTCAGAGATTCATGCATTGATTACAAATCCTTAAAATAGGCCTTTTGAATAATTGATCACTTGTTTTGGTTAATTAAAGTCCATTTTAAATGCTAAAATTCTAATGAATCATAATTAGAATTCATTTTTAAAGTGTATTACACTTCAAATATGTATATATATATGACATCTAGGTAATGCTTTTGCTTTTTAAGCACATTTTGATGCAATTATTTTGAAGTTTGGGGCTAGTGATTTTTTAATGTTTTTTGAAGTTCAGGGCTGCATTTATTTATTCATAAGTGCAACAAAATCAGGAATATTGTGATATATTATTACGATGTAAAACAGCTGTTTTCTATGAGAATATATAGTAAAGTGTTATTTATTTCTGTGATGCAAAGCTGAATTTTCAGCATCATTACTCCAGTCTTCAGTGCCACGTGTTGTGAAGGTTACTTTTGAAATGTAATAGGTTACAGATTACAAGTTACCCTATTTAAAATGTAATAAGTAGTATTACATTTATACATTTGTAACTTATTAAAGTAATGTAACTGATTACATTTGATCACTTTTCTAAATTGCTAATGAATGTTTTCAACTGTTAATCATTTTCAAACATTTAAACCAGGCAAATTCAAACAATCATGCAAATTCAAACAAGAGACCCAATCAAAAGCATCAGAATAGCATCGCTTTACTTAACGGCCTTTAAATGACAGGAGACATCGTGCACATCAAAAACAGGCAAAGCAACAAATGAATAGTATTCAACATATCCTAGCTTTTTACAGAGAATATTCAGATGTAACCCCCTTTGTAATCGTTATGCTGCGTTCCCACCGAACGTGAATAGAGCGTCAAATTTGCTTCTATCATGTCTAGTTGTACAGTTGACTATTTTGAATCCACTCGCGCATCCAAAGCGAGCGTTTGAAGCGAAATAGACGCGCATTCGAGGCGAAATTCGCTTCTTGTGGGAGGGGCAAGTGCTAGGCGGTTGTGTTTGCAAGATGGCTGATGTTGATCGAGCATTCATCAAAAGAGTCACCACTCTGTATTAGGCGTAGGGGTCATCGTCGCCAGACTTGGGTCCACCAGACCCTCCGGAGGCGTACCCAGTTTAGCAAATTTCACCACTTGCTCAAGGAGCTGCGCCTGGATGACGGCCGCTTTCAGTGATACTTCTGCCTGTCCCGCGCCCATATAGCTCCATATGACTGTTCACTGCCAATATCAGTCATTCCTCCATGTTGAATGAGTGACTCCGGGCGGGCCTGACCCGTTTGTCACGTCACTTCCTGATTGGTTAACGTGGCGAGAACAGACGCCAAAGTTCAGATTTTTCAACCTCGGGCGTCAGATGCGAATTCGCTTCAAACGCGTGAATGCACAAAAAGCACCAAATAAAAATGCCTCTTTCGCGCTAACTGGACACTCGAATGAGGCGAAATCGCATCCATCACGCCGCGCTAAACGCGTCCAAACGCAGGACCTCCAGACATGCGTCAACACGTCTTTACATTGACTTAACATGGAAATCACTCACTCCAGACACTCAATTTGCCTCTTTTGCGCAAACTGGACACTCGAATGAGGCGGAAACGCGTCCACCGCGCTAAATGCATCCATCGCGCCTGCAGGACCTCCAGACGTGCGCCAACCATAGACTTGGACGTAAAAATGGACGTAGTGTCCGTGACATCACCCATAGGATTCTGAAGAGCAGTTTTGAAGCGTAAAGTAGGGACGAGCTGGCCGTCGCCATCTTGTCAGCGCGTCATCGCGCATCAATCCCGGATAACAGAAAATGGGCAAAGAGGCGGGACGTGGGCGGAGCTGAGGTGATGCGATGACTAACAGACAGCAGATAAACGGCTATCTACCTGTCACTCAAAGTGACCACGCCCTTAATTATGCAGGACTTTAAGGCTTTATATAATGTAAACAAATTAGTTATAAAAAAATCACCCTCCTCACAGTCGTCATGAAGGGCAAAATTAGCCGTATAGACCAAAACCACAATGTGTCCCAGACTGTAAACATGTGTTCATCTGCTGTAAAGTTGGGCATTTTAACATGAGGCTCAATGAGATTCTGCTCCTTCTGGAGTCTGTCTCTAGTGGCCAGTCCATGAATTACAGTTTAAGTCACTTCCGTATCGGCTTCAAGAGAAACTGCGGGACGTTGCCGTTTGGCGTCAGCAAGTCTTTACATTGATGTAACATGGAAATCACTCCCTCCAGACACTCAATTTGCCTCTTTTGCGTGAATTGGACACTCGAATGAGGCGAAAACGTGTCCATCGCTCTGTGCTAAACGCGCCTATCGCGCCACAGGACCTCCAGACGTGCGTCAACGCGTCTTTACATTGACTCAACATGGAAATGCCAAAGTAGTCCTGAGCCTATGTGGTGATATAGCTTATAGATGAATGACGATTCTTGATGCAGTGCCGCCTGAGGGATCGGAGATCACGGTTGTTCAGCTTAGGCTTGCGCCCTTGTCCTTTACGCACTGAAATTCCTCCAGATTCCTTGAATCTTTTAATTATGTTATGCACTGTTGAATTTGAAATATCCAAATCTCTTCCTATCTTTCTTTGAGAAACATTGTTTTTAAACATTTCAATAATTTTCTCACGTATTTGTTGGCAAACTGGTGATCCTCGGCCCATCTTTGCTCCTAAAGGATTAAACCTTTCTTGGATGCTGCTTTTGTACCAAATCATAATTACAATCACCTGTTGACATCACCTGTTTCAAATCACATCATTATTTAACCATTTTACCTCATTACTAGCCCTAAATTAATGGTTTAATGCACATTTAGCCATGGATTATCCCTTAGATATTTGCTGTTTTTTGTTTGTGAGCGATACTCCGTAAATACCTGATGAAATCCTGGGTGGTTGATGTAAGGTAACTGTCATCAACTGTCAGCTCCTGGTGCTCAAATCTGTGTTAAGCACAGACAGTCTCGTGAAGAAGAAGAGGACATGTGCCGCGGGAGGTTGACGCTCGCAGACTGACATGTTTGCGCTGCATAAAGATGCGGCGTGTCAGGGAACGTCTTGCGTCTGTCAGTGGGCCACGGGAGGCAGATTTAAGACGAGTCTGAATATCTTGACATCCTGGAGTTTTTGAGCTTTCCACTTCCTGCAGGAACAAACCAGATTTGGACGTTTCAACATGAATTATATACAGGGAAGTGTTATAGGGCACTTAATGTGTCAGAGAACATTTCTGAAGTTTCCCTTAAAGCAATTTAGGAAAACAACACAGACATCTTGAAGTCATAGGATGCTTTTTTTTCTGCCAGTTGAATCAGTTGCTTGTCTTAAAAGGTCCCCGTGTGGAAAAGATGCACTAAAATGCAACGTTATATCTGAATGTGTGCCATGTGTGGCTCTTTAGACAGAGGCATTGAGTGGTATGAACCTCTGATGTTAGCGTTTCCTTATGTGCACATTTAACATGTAGTCAAAAATTCACCCGTGCATGTTTCATTTTTAAAAACTTTTTTTGACCATGGGGATGCCTCCATGGATGGGACTTGTTTGTTCAGCACATCCCACAGATGCTCGATTGGATTGAGATCTGGGGAATTTGGAGACACCATTTCAGAACGCCTCAAACTTGTTGTTGTGCTCCTCAAACCATTCCTGAAGCATTTGTGCTTTGCAGGGGCGCAACTACCCAGTGCCAGAGGGGTATGCAGCAACAATTTTGGCGCCCCCCAACAGGGCATTTAGTTTTTTTAACAAAAGTTTAATATACGCAAGTTTTTTTTATTGTACTATTTTATTGTTGTTGCATTTTCATTAAAAATAGGCTAATAACGAACAAAAAATAAAAATTTGTTAAAAAAGTAATTAAAGAGGAAATTATGAGTTATTCAATATCATACAAGCAAGAGTGCTATTTTCCAGAGCCTATATCAGCACGATTGCAAAATGCCATATTCATTTTACACAACAGTTCAATAAACAACAAGTGGTCATTTTTTACAGTTTTGCTCTATTTTCCCAACAAAAATAGATTCAAACAAAGTATAGGTTTCGTTCTCGAATAATTCACCGTTTTTGAACAGTCAGTTAGAACGAATTAGTTGATAGATTCTGGAATCCATTACGCCGCCAACTATACTGGCAGTTTTATAGTTTCATAGGCATGGAATAATTACAATTTTCCCAACATTTCATATTTCTATAATTAAAATATTATATTTTCATAAATCTAAAAATCTCATGACATTATTTAGGCAATTGTAATTACAGTGTAAGTGGATTTTGATAAATGGTAAGATGGATTTTGTTGATATTGATTTCATTTAATTCTTATAACAGCCATGTCTCATGGTAAATAGTGTAATTACTTAAAAAGATGGTGAACAATGTAACTTTACTTTATAAGAGATGTGCCCTAAAAAGTGAGCATGCAATTTTGAGAACACCAAGGAAAGGGCACGTTCTTTTCATCTGTTTGGATACTTCAAACACAAGTTTGCATTGCCTGTTTGGTTTACCTGTTTAGGCTACACTTTAGTAACATGCGTTTTGTCCGACTCATAGTGCGCATCCTCGACACGTGATTTACCATATAAGCGCGTTCTTAACGTCGGAAATGCGCGTTTTCCTTGACCCCAAAGCGCGCGTTAAGAAAGCGCGTTTTTGTGGTAAATCACACGTCAAGGACGGCAATGCTTAGGTAGGTGGGACATGTCAAAGTAACATCCACATGGATGGAGAACCCAAGGTTTCCCAGCAGAACATTGCCCAAAGAGCTGCAGTTTTGGAGATGCTCTGACCCAGTTGTCTAGCCATCACAATTTGGCTCTTGTCAAACTCGCTCAAATCCTTACACTTGCCCATCTCTATGAAACATTAATGATAGACATTCAACATTACAGTGTAATTGAAAGCTATGTCAAATTCAGCATGTATTAAGCTTTAAATATATATATATATAGCTTTCATATATATTAATGCTGTCAATAGATTAAAATAATTAACTAATTAATCTCTCATTTTTTCTGTAATTAATCACGAGTGATTTATGAACGTTGCTAATTAAAAGTTTTTATATCTTTTGCAAGCATCGCTAGTGTGTGGGATTTCCTTTAACTTTTGTAATATTTTTTATATTGTAATAATTTCACAGTTACTATCCAAATGAATGTAGAAACAACTTAAAGACAGTATATTTTTTATATTTCGATGTCGTCTTTTTATGAATTAAGGCAACGCAAATTGGGTTGAAAATGGACAAACCTAGCAATTGGGTTGTTTTAAGCAAACATTCAACCCAAACGCTGGGTTAAAACAACCCAATTGCTGAGTTTGTCCATTTTCAACACAATTTGGGTTGTTTTTAACCCAGCATTTTTTACAGTGCAGTGTCACTGACACTAATACTGATGTCTCTATGAAACATTAATGATAGACATTCAACATTACAGTGTCATTAAAAGCTATATCAATATCAACATTTATTAGTCTTTAAAAAAAATAACTTTTTTTTAATTAAATGAACTTAAAACAATCTTCACATAAACCCATGATAATAAATGTAATATTCACCTGTGACCTTCATATATGTTAGACGTATACAGAAATTGAATAAAGTTATCAAACAGGTTGCACTGCAAATTATAATAAATTAAAGCTAATTAAACCTTTTTTACTCACAATTTCTCTCAATATATGGACAGGAAAGGTATCAGTCAATAAATAGAAAAACAAAGTATCTCGCGTTAATTATTTGAAAAATGAATTGAAAAAAGACATCAGATTACATAACTCAAGTTACTTGTAATGCATTACCCCTAACACTGGTCGAAAGTGACATCCGGAGGGGATATTTATTTTTAATGAGCCTACAAGTTCAATTAAACCATCAAAATATGAAGAATCTGTATATATATATATATAATGATCACACTCTTATTCATGCAAATGCTTTTAAACCATTCAAGCGCAACAAGACAGAAAAGAACGCACTGTCTGTGAATGTCCTGACTATGACACACACAGAAAGACGTGCGCCAGAATTGAGTTTTCTTTCCCACTTGAACAAACAATAACACACAGAATTATGTCAAAACACCCGTTTTGTGGAGTATCCTCATAATACATAACGTCTTAAATTAACTTAAAGAGTTGTGAGGAAATGAGATGCGCGTCAGACCCGCGTCATGTTCGGCAGCGGCAGATCTTAAAGTGACAGCAGCCGCTAATGATGTGCGTCATTAATGTTCATCACAGAACAAAGGGAACAGAGGAAATACTAGCTTTAATAAGGATTCATCTGTATTTCATTTATTATTCATGCAGTGTAGGCTGTTTGATAACTTTATTCAATTTCTGTATATTGATTATATGAAGGTCACAGGTAAATATGACATTTATTATAATGGGTTTATGTGAAGATTGTTTTAAGTTCATTTAAATTTAAAAAGTTGTTTTTAAAACCTAATAAATGTTGATATTGATATAGCTTTTAATGACACTGTAATGTTGAATGTCTATCATTAATGTTTCATAGAGACATCAGTATTAGTGTATAAAAACAACCCAAATTGGGTTGAAAATGGACAAACCCAGCAATTGGGTTGTTTTAACCCATGCGTTTGGGTTAAATATTTGCTTAAAACAACCCAATTGCTGGGTTTTACTATTTTCAACCCAATTTGAGTTGTTTTTTTGGTTGCGTTTCCTTCATTCATAAAAAGACGACATCAAAATATTAAAAATTTACTCTCTTTAAGTTTTAAGTTTCTACATTCATTTGGAGAAAAACTGTGAAATTATTACAATATAAAAAATATTACAAAAGTTAAAGGAAATCACACACACTAGCGATGCTTGCAAAAGATATAAAAACGTTTTATTAGCGATGGGTACATGGTGGTCATAAAGGGATGGACATGGTCAGAAACAATGCTCAGGTAGGCCGTGGCATTTAAACCATGCCCAATTGGCACTAAGGGGCCTAAAGTGTGCCAAGAAAACATCCCCCACACCATTACACCACCACCACCAGCCTGCACAGTGGTAACAAGGCATGATGGATCCATGTTCTCATTCTGTTTACGCCAAATTCTGACTCTTCCATCTGAATGTCTCCACAGAAATCGAGACTCATCAGACCAGGCAACATTTTTCCAGTCTTCAACTGTCCAATTTTGGTGAGCTTGTGCAAATTGTAGCCTCTTTTTCCTATTTGTAGTGGAGATGAGTGGGACCCGGTGGGGTCTTCTGCTGTTGTAGCCCATCCGCCTCAAGGTTATGCGTGTTGTGGCTTCACAAATGCTTTGCTGCATACCTCAGTTGTAACGAGTGGTTATTTCAGTCAAAGTTGCTCTTCTATCAGCTTGAATCAGTCGGCCCATTCTCCTCTGACCTCTAGCATCAACAAGGCATTTTCGCCCACAGGACTGCCACATACTGGATGTTTTTCCCTTTTCACACCATTCTTTGTAAACCCTAGAAATGGTTGTGCGTGAAAATCCCATTAACTGAGCAGATTGTGAAATACTCAGACTGGCCCGTCTGGCACCAACAACCATGCCACAAAATTGCTTAAATCACCTTTCTTTCCCATTCTGACATTCAGTTTGGAGTTCAGGAGATTGTCTTGACCAGGACCACACCCCTAAATGCATTGAAACAACTGCCATGTGATTGGTTGATTAGATAATTGCATTAATGAGAAGTTGAACAGGTGTTCCTAATAATCCTTTAGGTGAGTGTATAGATAGGTATTCTTCGGACAAAGTTACTTGGCAAAAAAGAAACTACAGCTACAGGTTTTATTTTGCATATAGGAAAACAAAAAACTGACGGGAAAAGCTTGCATAGACTTCAACATAATCAGTTATTTATATTTCATTGGTTCTCTCTTGTTTTTGCATGTGTTGTTAATTTCTCTGAATGACTGCCTGGCAGAGTCGGCACAATGTGTCACAAATACAACAATTGACTACAAGCACAACTATGCAATATGCTTACATAATAAAACAGTTTTTCATTCATAGTTTTTCAGGCACAATAAGATGTGTGAGATCATGTAAACCACTTTCCCTTATCTGCGAAAGGTCAAAAGAGTTTAAAAATACAAAGTGATTTGGTGAACGCTGGTTCTCTTGCACTTGTGTGCATGTTTGGTTTGGTTTTGACGTCATACGCAAGTTTTCTACAGTTCCTCTGGTGTTGAGCTTTCATAATGAGTTGTTTTTTGATGTTATCAGGTTTTTATTATGCATGTAAACGTTCTCAATGAGAAGCAGCATTTCCTCGCTGAACCCCGGCGTGTTTGGAGCGCGAGGTCATCGCCGCGCACAGATGGTTTGTCTCCTTCTCATTTCTCTCTGCTCTTTTTCTCGCTCACTTCCTGCGGGTTTTTTTGCACATCCTTTGATTTCCCAGCAGCCCCTCAATGGCCAGCTGGACGTTCTCCAAAGCTTGCACCCATCCTGCAGGTTTTAAGTGCCGTCTCCTCATCTTTTTAGCCGTGCGTGAGATTTATGCCGCAATTATGTTATGTAACATTTTCAGATACGCTGTCAAACACGTACATATGCTTCCAATATGGCATGGCTATTGACTTCAGACCATAACTTACTGCGACTGATTGGCCTGGTGTCGTCTAATACAGAAGAGCGTATCAGGTTTCTAAACTGCATGTCACTTGTCGGGACTTTAAGTGAAATTGATTTAGGAGACTCATCTACAGCTGGCCGCAAAAGACGATTGTGAATCGAAAGTGATTTTCTGCTTGTGTAACACCGGCGGCTGGGCTGACATCTGTCTGCAGGTTCATGTTGTTGAACCGTCATAGAACAGACATCTGAGAAGAGAGCGATAGGCGTGCGTCCAGACGGCCGTATATCAGTCTGAGGAGGTGGACTGTTATCTGATAAATGGACAAATGAATGCAGCGGGCAGGAGCTGAGAGTATCAGTGCAATTGCACTACATCATCTAAAGCCGAGATGCTCAAAGACCACCCATAGATGTCATATCCTCACTGCATAAAAAACATATACACATGCATAAACCACGACGGAAACATGTTTACCGAATAAATCCATCAGAACCCTTGTGTGACTTTGCGTCAGCTGGCCTAACCAGTGGACCAATGGCATCGCAGCATCTCAAATGTTGGTTTGGTGGCTCTGAAACACCTGAGTCAAAGTGTGTGATCAAAATGATTTGGTTTAACCCTCTGGTTCTCTTCGGTCATTTCTGACCGGAAAATTTTCTGTTTTGAAATGTTAAAAATCACAGCTTCATCGGAATAATATGAAACTTGGTGACTTTTCTTGCATTAGGTATGTAAACACACACAAAAATTGAGGGCATGATTTGAGCATGCTAAGTGGGCGTAAAAAAATACTCCCACTTGTGCTCTTCGGTCAAAAATGACAACATAGGAAATTAATGGGAAATCTGCAAAAACTCAAATAATGCAAAAAAAATCTATATTTAAAAAAAATAAAAAAAAATCTAAAACTTAATAATAAATAGTCTCTGAGATTTTTTTAATATACATTCAAATCCATAAAAAAAAAATCATTGAATGTGTTCAAAACAGAACTAGGGAATTCTCAAGCCTCTCCATAGAGACCTCTAGTGATTACACCCATGGTTGCATGATTTCTTAAATAATTCCAAAAGAGGGTGCTAATCTGCCTTCAAAAAAAATTATTTTGAAGGCCTAGTCTCTATTTTAACCTGAAATACTGCAATAATATATATATATATATTTTTAATTACAAATTTTTTTTTTTATAATTTTCAATGGCAAAAATAAACCATAATTATTACAGAAATATTAAAAAATACCATCAAATCATCTCAAAATACAAAATTAAAAAGAAAAAATATTATTGAAGAAAAATAAATTACATTGGTTTTACTGGGGTGGAGGAAATTACATTTTTAGGTGTCCGGTCACTTATGACCAGGAAGACAACCAATGCAACCCCTAAACGAAGAGCACCAGAGGGTTAAGAAGAGTCTCACACGATTGCGTTCACTCGCAAAAAAAAAAAGAGAATACAACATTTTACCTTTTAAGGTACAAGTGGCCGTCACTGGGGTGGTACCCTTAAGGGTAAGTTTTTGTACCTCTAAGGCCCTGTCCCAAATGGCACACTTCATATGCACTTTTGGTCTTGTGGACTTGCAATGGCTGCCGCGTGCATGTGTCTGTTAAGTCCACGAGACTGTAGGGTGTCCCATTTGTCAATTTAGGTCTCAATATGCGTTACGTCATGAAAATGCGGACTCGTAGGAAGACCGCGAGGGTTTAGGGTGCCATTCGGGACAGGGGAAGGCAAGTTCGGTCCTAGAGAGCTGATGTCCTGCAGAGTTTAGCTCCAACCCTACTAAGCCACCACAGTATAAAACTCATGGCTCCCAGCATGCATTGCAGCATTAAGTATGTCACCATTATTATATCTGTGTGCGTCTAAACTTTTTGTCCCCCTTAGAATGTATTTAAAAATCAAAATTCAGAATGTTTGATCTGTGGCAAGAAAGTATTGTTGGTGAATATTATTTATATTTAGTAACATTTTTAGTCAGTGTTGAGTTTAGTCAAACATTTTTCTTCATGACCAATTTTTGTTTATGGCTTCTTTTGATATGAACAGATTTTGTGTTTTGTTAACACTGTAACAAAAACCACAAACTCACATAAAAAACCAAGAGTCAACTAAAGGAAACACTGATCACCATAACGGTGACCATATATTTTGAATAAAACATGAACATCTAAACCTCTGTTAATTCTCAATAAGAGCTACATCTATAGAGGTCTTTCAGGGTTGGAGCCAAACTCTGCAGGACAGCGGCTCTCTAGGACCGAACCTGCCGACCCTTGCTCTAAGTCGAGGGAAACTATGGTATAATTTACATTACATTTACATTTAGTCATTTAGCAGACGCTTTTATCCAAAGCGACTTACAAATGAGGGCAATAGAAGCAGCTAGAGCAGTCCAAGGGCAACAATATCAACAATATGCAAGTGCTGTAACAAGTTTCAGTTAATCTAGCACAGAACAGAATGTTTATTTTTATTTTTTTATTTTAATTTTTTTATAAATAAATTAGACAGACAGACAATGAATAGAATGATAAGTGCTATTCTCGATCGGTCAGGTGTTGCTGGAAGAGATGTGTCTTTAGACGTTTTTTGAAAATGGCTACAGACTCGGCCGCATGAATTGAGCTAGGCAGGTCATTCTACCAGGTGGGAACAGTCCAGGAAAAGCTCAGTGACAGCGATTTCATGCCTCTTTGGTATGGCACCACAAGGCGTCGTTCACTGGCAGAACGCAAGTTCCTGGAGGGTGTGTAAGTCTGAACGAGCGAGTTTAGGTATATTGGTGCAGAGCCAGTGGATGTTTTGAAGGCGAGCACCAGTGCCTTGAATTTAATGCGAGCGGCTATTGGTAGCCAGTGCAGACTGATGAGGAGAGGCGTCACGTGTGCTCTCTTCGGCTCACTAAAGACCAACCTCGCCGCTGCATTCTGGATCAGTTGCAATGGTTTGATAGTGCATGCCGGAAGGCCCGCTAGAAGAGCATTGCAGTAGTCCAGTCTGGAGAGAACAAGAGCTTGTACCAGTAGTTGTGTGGCATGATCTGATAGGAAGGGTCTAATCTTCCAAATGTTGAATAGTGCAAATCTGCAGGACCGGGTTGTTGCAGTAATGTGGTCAGTGAATTTTAGCTGATCATCAATCACAACCCCAAGGTTCCTGGCTGTCCTGGACGGAGTTATGGTTGATGATCCTAGCTGAATGGAGAGATTGGGGTGAAGTGCTGGTTTGGCTGAGACCACAAGTAGTTCTGTCTTTGCAAGGTTGAGTTGCAGGTGATGTTCCTTCATCCAGGCAGAAATGTCTGTTAGGCAGGCAGCGATACGAACACCAACCGATGGATCATCAGGTTGAAATGAGAAGTAGAGTTGAGTGTCATCGGCATAGCAGTGACAGGAAAAGCCATGTTTCTGAATGACCGATCCCAATGATGACATGTAGATGGAGAAGAGAAGTGGTCCAAGCACTGAGTCCTGGGGAACGCCAGTAGCTAGATGATGTGACTTAGACACTTCTCCACTCCATGACACCCTGAAGGACCTACCTGAGAGGTAAGACTTGAACCACTGGAGAGCGGTTCCTGAGATGCCCATCTTCATGAGAGTTGCCAGGAGGATCTGGTGATTAACTGTGTCAAAAGCAGCAGACAAATCCAGTAAGATAAGTACTGTGGATTTGGATATATGTATAATTGTACCCTAAGGACCTTTAAAGGTACAGTTATACGTTTTGTTCCCCAAGGAACAAAATTGTACCTCCACTGTACCTTTTTTTCTGAGAGTGTAATGATTTATTTTTAAGTATACCACAGGGCTGTTGAATGCTTGAATCTGATTGGTTGATGAACGTTCAAGGTGTGCAGTTATTTTCAGGGAAACGCACGGCTAAAGTAGTTCCAGCATGTTTTGGCCGCATAACAGTTCCATATCACTCCACCAAATGATTTTAGTTATTGCAAATGTCTTTACAGCCGTCAACAGCAAAAGAACCAAAACACACAACGACACTGACCAAGCAAATAAATATAGTAAACAATAGGATAAAAACGACTAATTATGTCCATGTTTTTTGCCACAAAATTACGTTTTATACACAGACACACACTCGCACAGACACGTGTTGTCAGCGCTGCTCTGATGATTTTAACAGTAAAATAGTTTAGCAACTTAAAAGCTACATGACATTTCTCACTAGAGAAGGAATAACGGCGCTGTTCTTGAAGCAGATAAACTTACAGTTTCACTATTAGAGACGCTGGAGCTGAACACTGAGAGACACACACACTCAGGTCATTCACACACTTAATCTCTCTCTCTCTCTCTCTCTCTAATAACTGCATTAATATCTGTATTAATAACTGCATTAGTCTTCATATCAATGGCTCAAGACTCCATTACGAGCTCTAAAATGACGTTTTGGAATTATCAATGGAAGCTTGGGATGAGATGCGTAAAAATTTTGTGCGTTTTAAGGTCAAAAACCTGACAAATGTCTTGAAATGCAACATCTGAACAATGTTTTGAGGTGGTAAACCGTAAGTGGAATAATTGACTCTTGGGCTGTTAAATTATTAGAACAACGCCATTACTACCTCAGGTGTGCATTATTTTCTAATAATTCAACGGCTCTTTGTCAGTTATTCTTTACTTAAAGTACTAAGATAAATTAAAAAAAAAGATTTTTTTAAAACTCCCATTCTGATTCCTTAACAATTCTTAAATAAATAAAATGTAATACAAATTGGGTGTTTGTGTAGGCCTTTATTTACATCATTTAGTTTTCAATAAAAGATAAACAGCAAGGTTTTTTTTACAGTAAAGCTCTAAATGTGCATGTTTAACCAAGCATTGAAATAGTAAGTTCAATCTACTTAATCTTTTTTGTCTTCCCAAAGAAAGTAGAGAAGCCAAGGCTGATCAGTTGTTCGTAACTTAATTTCAGAGACCTTTCTGAGTGTATCATTTTGATTTGGGTTCTCATGAAATCCTCAGTGGAGGTTGTTTTGCCCTCCTCTTTCCCGCCGTGTTGATTGAAGTGTGTGTGTGTGTGTGTGTGTGTGTGTGTGTGTGTGTGTGTGTGTGTGTGTGTGTGTGTGTGTGTGTGTGTGTGTGTGTGTGTGTGTGTGTGTGTGTGTGAAATTGCGTTGGCCTTTAACGTGTTCCAGACGTTCGCTCCACAACCACATGTCGAGTTTCTGCTGAAGCCCTCGAGGGCGAGGTTTTTATCGCGCCGTCCGATGGGTAACAGAGTTGACATTCAGCGCCGCTGGGGTGAATGAGGCTAATAAAACCGTTCTCTCTCCCTTCCTCAGATGGACCAGGTTCAGAAAGCTGTTTTACATCACACGTTCAGCGCTTCGGCCTCGTCTAAAAGGAAAGCGGTGTCGTGCGGCGTGTGCCATCTGAGGTTTAACTCGCAGGTGAGTGGAAGAGGCCGGGACTCTGATATTCACACATAAAGCCACAAGGGCGTAGATTTGGTTTGAACATTGGGGGGGTTCAACGTTGGTATGCTGCCTGTTTTTTTTTTTTTTATGTGTATTGTTATTGGATAATGTATTTCTTACTATCTATCTATCTATCTATCTATCTATCTATCTATCTATCTATCTATCTATCTATCTATCTATCTATCTATCTATCTATCTATCTATCTATCTATCTATCTATCTATCTATCTATCTATCTATCTATCTATCTATCTATCTATCTATCTATCTATCTATCTATCTATCTATCTATCTATCTATCTACATGCTTTAACTAATTACAAATTCAACATATAGGGCCTACAAATATGAAAGAGTCAACATTTAGACATTTATTTTAAGATTTTTACATTCCACCTAAATGCATTTTAATTTTTGAACGGGAAACACATCAGCTCTTGAACAACTGTAAATCATTGATAATTAGACACTATTGAAAAATGAACTAGCAAAACAGACGGCTGATTTGGTAACTTGTTATACTGATAGTTATAGTTAAATACATTGCAATGGATTAGCTAGCTAAAATATAGCTTAAAAAGTATTCTTAAAAGTACATAACTTAAAAGTATTCACACAAGCTGGACTGTTTTCCTCATTCAATTAATTTGATTCACAAACTGATTCTGATTCGATTTCATTTCATTTTAGTATATTTCTGTTATACATTTCACTTACAAGAAAAAAATTGTCTCTCTCTGCCAATGCTGTAAATTATACAGGACAGTGTTTCAGACTGATTGCCTTTTATTAACCGCATTCATTAAACAAGCCGGTTCATAAAGAGTCATTTATTTTGAGAATCGAACTTCATTAATTCTGTTGTATATGTGCTTGATTCACTAAAAAGAACCAGCTCATACGAGTCATTTGTTTTGAATCGGACTACACTGGTCGTGCTTTGTGTGTTTAATTCACTAAAAAGAACCAGCTCATACGAGTCATTTGTTGGGAATCAAACCACTGGTCGTGCTGTATGTGTTTGATTCACTAAAAAGAACCAGCTCATACGAGTCATTTGTTGTGAATCAGACTACACTGGTTATGCTGTATGTGTTTGATTCACTAAAACGAACCAGCTCATACGAGTCATTTGTTGGGAATCAAACCACTGGTCGTGCTGTATGTGTGTGATTCACTAAAAATAACCAGCTCATACGAGTAATTTGTTGTGAATCAATCTACACTGGTTACGCTGTATGTGTTTGATTCACTAAAAAGAACCAGCTCATACGAGTCATTTGTTGTGAATCAGACTACACTGGTCATGCTGTGTGTGTTTGATTCACTAAAACGAACCAGCTCATACGAGTTATTTGTTGTGAATCAATCTACACTGGTCATGCTGTGTGTGTTTGATTCACTAAAAAGAACCAGCTCATACGAGTCATTTGTTGTGAATCAGACTACATTGGTTATTCTGTATGCGTTTAATTCACTAAAAAGAACCAGCTCATACGAGTCATTTGTTGGAAATCAAACCACTGGTCGTGCTGTATGTGTGTGATTCACTAAAAATAACCAGCTCATACGAGTCATTTGTTGTGAATCAATCTACACTGGTTACGCTGTATGTGTTTGATTCACTAAAAAGAACCAGCTCATACGAGTCATTTGTTGTGAATCAATCTACACTGGTCATGCTGTGTGTGTTTGATTCACTAAAAAGAACCAGCTCATACGAGTCATTTGTTGTGAATCAGACTACATTGGTTATTCTGTATGCGTTTAATTCACTAAAAAGAACCAGCTCATACGAGTCATTTGTTGTGAATCAGACTACACTGGTTATGCTGTATGTGTTTAATTCACTAAAAAGAACCAGCTCATACGAGTCATTTGTTGGGAATCAAACCACTGGTCGTGCTGTATGTGTGTGATTCACTAAAAATAACCAGCTCATACGAGTAATTTGTTGTGAATCAATCTACACTGGTTACGCTGTATGTGTTTGATTCACTAAAAAGAACCAGCTCATACGAGTCATTTGTTGTGAATCAGACTACACTGGTCATGCTGTGTGTGTTTGATTCACTAAAAAGAACCAGCTCATACGAGTCATTTGTTGGAAATCAAACAGCTGGTCGTGCTGTATGTGTGTGATTCACTAAAAATAACCAGCTCATACGAGTCATTTGTTGTGAATCAATCTACACTGGTTACGCTGTATGTGTTTGATTCACTAAAAAGAACCAGCTCATACGAGTCATTTGTTGTGAATCAATCTACACTGGTCATGCTGTGTGTGTTTGATTCACTAAAAAGAACCAGCTCATACGAGTCATTTGTTGTGAATCAGACTACATTGGTTATTCTGTATGCGTTTAATTCACTAAAAAGAACCAGCTCATACGAGTCATTTGTTGTGAATCAGACTACACTGGTTATGCTGTATGTGTTTAATTCACTAAAAAGAACCAGCTCATACTAGTCATTTGTTGGGAATCAAACCACTGGTCGTGCTGTATGTGTGTGATTCACTAAAAATAACCAGCTCATACGAGTCATTTGTTGTGAATCAATCTACACTGGTTACGCTGTATGTGTTTGATTCACTAAAAAGAACTAGCTCATACGAGTCATTTGTTGTGAATCAGACTACACTGGTCATGCTGTGTGTGTTTGATTCACTAAAACGAACCAGCTCATACGAGTTATTTGTTGTGAATCAATCTACACTGGTCATGCTGTGTGTGTTTGATTCACTAAAAAGAACCAGCTCATACGAGTCATTTGTTGTGAATCAGACTACATTGGTTATTCTGTATGCGTTTAATTCACTAAAAAGAACCAGCTCATACGAGTCATTTGTTGGGAATCAAACCACTGGTCGTGCTGTATGTGTGTGATTCACTAAAAATAACCAGCTCATACGAGTCATTTGTTGTGAATCAATCTACACTGGTTACGCTGTATGTGTTTGATTCACTAAAAAGAACCAGCTCATACGAGTCATTTGTTGTGAATCAATCTACACTGGTCATGCTGTGTGTGTTTGATTCACTAAAAAGAACCAGCTCATACGAGTCATTTGTTGTGAATCAGACTACATTGGTTATTCTGTATGCGTTTAATTCACTAAAAAGAACCAGCTCATACGAGTCATTTGTTGTGAATCAGACTACACTGGTTATGCTGTATGTGTTTAATTCACTAAAAAGAACCAGCTCATACGAGTCATTTGTTGGGAATCAAACCACTGGTCGTGCTGTATGTGTGTGATTCACTAAAAAGAACCAGCTCATACGAGTCATTTGTTGTGAATCAGACTACACTGGTTATGCTGTATGTGTGTGATTCACTAAAAATAACCAGCTCATAAGAGTCATTTGTTGTGAATCAATCTACACTGGTTACGCTGTATGTGTTTGATTCACTAAAAAGAACCAGCTCATACGAGTCATTTGTTGTGAATCAGACTACACTGGTCATGCTGTGTGTGTTTGATTCTCTAAAACAAACCAGCTCATACGAGTCATTTGTTGTGAATCAAACCACTGGTCGTGCTGTGTGTGTTTGATTCACTAAAAAGAACTAGCTCATACGAGTCATTTGTTGTGAATCAAACTACACTGGTCACATTGTGTGTGTTTGATTCACTATAAAGAATAATTTTGTGATAGTGATGTTTTTTTAAGAACACAGTAGTTTCATGAATTGTACCACACTGGATGTGCATTGTTTTTCATTTATGAGAAAGAATCGATTCAGAAGAGTCATTTGTTTTGGGAATCAATATGTGTACCCTACTGTAAATACAAGGCTCTAAAGTTCATTCTATGAGAGTGACTTTGAAATGGCCAAGAGGACAATTTTATTTTTCGTCCGTCATCCATCTTGTCATTTTCAATTCAGGAGAACGTCTGCCTGTGTGCCGCGCTTTTATCAGAGGTATTTAATCCAAATAGGATTATTTAAAAACAGCATTGCCCATATCCTCTCTATTAGGTGCTCATTTACGCTGTCACTGTCAGATATTGAGCTGTAATATCCGCACTGAGGCCTATCGAACTGTAATCACAGCTCATTATGGGCATCCATCAGAACCGTGTGACAGGAGGAAGGGGCGGGGCTGCGGTTGACCAATCACACCTCCTGTAGCTCTCCAGTAGCCAATCACAGAGAGCGCCTGGGAGAGATTATGCATTCAAATCACGCCGCGTACACAGCAAGACCTCATTATCATTGGTCGTTTGTGCTCCAGCTTCCAATCAGCTCCAATCTGAGCCGGGAAGCCTTTATGCGGCACATTTTCAAGAATTAAAATGGCTTCTGGAGAGTTACAGAGTCCAGCCAGGCGTTCTGGGCGACTTTTGAAACGGACATTTGGTTTTCCTATCGCCACAGGTCTATTTGAATACGAGACACTTGGTTATGGATTCTTCTTTGTGTATGAATTATAAATACAGTTTATAATGGCTGGGGAGAGAAAACCCAGTTAGTTGCTGAAGTGCTTTAGCTCGGCGTCTGCCAAACACAGACTGTGCTCTAATCTGCTTTTGCTGTGATTGATTGATGGCGTCCCGGGTGTCTGTCTTAGTTAAAGGCTCAGCCTCACACTGGCTGGTGTTTAATGCACACCTTTTGTGCTTTTGTGGTGTTTTTTATAAATAAATTATCATTTATAATATTTCATATTTATTATTTATAATAATTGTACCTTTTTATATTTGTTTTATTTGGATTTATTTATTTAGTTATTATTTTATTTTTATTTTTTTACTTGCTGGACCTTAGCATATGTAAGTTACTCTATTATTAATATAACAATTTATTTTACAATTATTTATCATTTATAATATTTTAATTTCTAGTTCATAATAGATTATATTTGTAAATATTTATTATGTATAATGTTATCTTTTTAGATTTGTATCAATTTATTATTTACTATTATTTATTAAAATGTTAAACTTGCTGGACCTTAGCATGTGTAAGTTACTCTATTTTTATTATTTATTTATTTATTTTACAATTATTTATAATTTATAATATTTTTAAATTCTAGTTTATAATATATTATATTTGTGAATATGTATTATGTATAATGATGTTATCTTTTCATATTTTATTTGTATTTATTTAATATTTACTATTATTTATATATTTTTTAACTTGCTGCTTTTTGTATTTGTTTTGTTTGTATTTATTTATTATTTTTAATATTATTATTATTATTTTATTTTTTTTTACTTGCTGGACCTTAGCATGTTTAAGTTACTCGATTAAAATTATTATGAATCCCCCCCAATTATTTATAATTTATAATATTTATTTATAATATTTTTGATTTCTAGTTTATAATATATTATATTTGTAAATATTTATTATGTATATTGTTATCTTTTTATATTTGTATTTATTTAATTATTTGTTTAATAATTTATTTTTTGTCTGTTGCTCTATTCTTATTTGTATTATTATTATTTTTTTTACAATTATTTATATTTTATAATATTAATTTATAAAAATTTCAAATTATAGTTTATAAAATATTATATTTGTAAGTATTTATTATGTATAATAATGTTACCTTTAAAAAAAACTATTTATTATTATTATTATTATTATTATTATTATTATTATTATTATTATTATTATTATTATTTAAAATCTTGCTGGACATTAGCATGTCTTTTCATATTTGTTTTATTTATTATTTAAGATTTGTTTAATTGTTTGTTTAATTTATGTTTTATTGCTGGCATGTGTCTGTTACTCTATTTTCCATTTTTTATCATTTATCATAATTTATAATAATTTATAATATTTTTAAATTATGGTTTATAAAATATTATATTTGTAAGTATTTATGTACAATAGTGCTACCTTTTCATATTTGTTTTATTTGCATGACCTTAGCATCTATTAAAAACATTTTTACAACTTTTTACAATATTTTTAATTGATATTTTATATTTGTAACTTTATTTATAACTAGTTCTAGACCCTAGTATGTTCTTAACAATTAATTATTTATAATATTAATTAATAATATTGTATTATTTTTTTGTAACGATTTTTTTTAATAACTTACTGGCATCTGTGTATGTTTTTTTTTAATCATATTTGTAACGTAATCCACTGAAGAGGCAAGTATTTTGGACCCAAGTGCAGTTTATTCCAAAATGTCAACATAAAGATGAACATAAATCAAAACATAAAACAAGGACTTGGCAAAACAAATTATAAAGAGACTTTACTATAACAAAACTCACCGACAGTGGTTACAACCACAATAACAGACGCTTAAATAAACAGACTAATGACAAGACAAGTGACACTTGTGAACAGTGATTACACAATTAACTCCAGAGTTTCTGGTCTGACATTTGTAATTTTATTGTAAAAAAAAATTGAGAAAGATTTCAAGTTGTATTGGAAGGATGTTCTTTTCGGCTTGTATGACCTCAACAGAACTAAGTCTAGGCCTAATGAAACTTTCATTATTAATCTCATTATTCTCTTGGCAAAATTTTACATTCATAAATGTAAGTTTGCGCATTCCAAAACATCTTTTATTGCTTTTAACATTGAGGTCAAGCAATATATCAACACGATAAAGTATTCTCTTAATCAAAAGGCAACAAAAACTGTGAAGGTGTGTAAGCAATTTGATATATTTATTGTAAGTCTGTACTTCCCCTGGTTGTATATGTTGTGAGTCTTTTATTTATTTTTTGTTTATGTTAAAAAAACTAAAAAAAAAACTTGCAATGTTGGAAACTGCACAATGTTATTTTTATGTGTGTATGCTCATGTTAACTGTGCAATTTTTGAATAAAAAAATAAAAAAAATAAAAATAAAATTACACAATGAAACTGACATGACACAACACAAGATTAGATTAGATTAGATTAGATTCAACTTTATTGTCATTACACAAGTACAAGTACAAGGCAACGAAATGCAGTTTAGGTCTAACCAGAAGTGCAATAGCAGCAAGTGCAGGATATACAATGGTTGCGTAAGTGCAGGACATAAAAATGTTCTGAATATATATAAATATGTATAAGTAGAGAGATGGTTATTACTATAAGTAGAACTGAATTTACAGATGAATATATACAGTGAATAAATATACAGATGGCTATTACTATAAACAGAATTTACAGGTGAATATGTACTATGAATATAATATACAGATGGCTATTACTATAAACAGAATTTACAGGTGAATATGTACTATGAATATAATATACAGATGGCTATTACTATAAACAGAATTTACAGGTGAATATGTACTATGAATATAATATACAGATGGCTATTACTATAAACAGAATTTACAGGTGACTATGTACTATGAATAAATATACAGACAGTTATTACTTGAACAGAATTTTACAGTTAGAGGTATACAATAATATGTTAGGCTAATATGAGGAATATAGCAGTGGATTAAGTTAGTACAATAAATTATGGACAGAGCTATCCGAAAGAAAGTGTAAAAGTGCAGTGGAAAGTGGTTGCATATTCCAGTTAGAAGTACGGTGCAAAATGCAAATGTAAACATTGTTACTGTAAATACAGTCGGCAGTGCAATGAGATCACATGAGGACATGGGAGTCACATGACAAGACCAGGAAACAAGACATTGAACATTGAACATGATAAACTAAAAACATAACCAAGAACAATGAATATGAACCAACACCAAAACACCCTGCGACAATATTAATGTGTAATATTGTAAAATTATTTATAATTTTTGTGACATTTTATACGATTTATTTATTGATTGAATTAATTATAGTATCAGCGTCTTGTTGCTCACATGAATATGAGGCACTTGGTTATGGATTCTTCTGTGCGTATGAATTATAAATACAGTTGGGGAGAGAGAAAAGTGCTTTATCTCGGCTCCTGCCAAACCCAGGCCGTGCTGTAATCTGTGTCCGCAGTGATTGATGGACGGCTGGTTTCACCATGTCCCACTGCAGGTGTCCATCTTAGTTAAAGGCTCAGGCGGGACGGACTTCCTCCTTGCTCTCGCCATCACGGTGGCAGCTCTTGCGTGTCGTGCGTTTAATGAATGCTTGATTGCGGCGCAGATTGCACATGACATTTATCTGTGTCACTGCATTCTCCCCTGTGATTGGCCGACACAACAAATAGCTGGAAGGTGTCGAGAAACATCCATTTCTCTCGGTGTTAAAGCTATTTTCATAACACTATCTCGCTCAAATGATGTGTTACTTACAAACCACCGCAATATAAATCCATATGATTATGATCCATATCCCGCACTGCTATTTGTACAGATACAATATATCAAAAGAAGTCTGATCTGTCACAGCGTCTTATTGCTTTTCATAAGGTTTATATCTGCCCTTCATGTCTTTATGAAATTACCTCTCTGGCAATCGAGCTGGGATTGTGAAGAAATACATCATGAGAGGAATGTTAGCATGAAATATGATGTCTGCGAAATACTGCACTGAACGCTTACCAAACGCCACATCTGAGTACATTTAGTAATGTTTTACTAAGACACACAGACTAGCACATAAAGGATGCTACAGGAGACTGGAATCTGTGTGCAAAGAGAAAATAATGCAAAATACAGTTTTATGGCCAGTAATAAATGTTTATTAATTGTTTTATAACTCCTTATCTATAATATGTTTAAATGTAATTATTAAATTAAATATGATTATCTATCATTATTATTATTTATTTTATTTTATTCTTTAAACTTGCTACCCACTGAACAATAATGCAAAATCACAGTTTTATGGCCAGTATTAAATATTTATTCATTGTTTTTAACGATTTACAACATATTTAAATGTAATTATTAAATTACATTTTTTTATTAAATTTTTTTTTTTTTTTTTTTACTTACACCCCAATGAACAATAATGCAAAATATTTTATGGCCAGTAATAAATATGTAAATATGTAAATATTTGATAATAAACCATATGTTCAACCAAAAAAAAACGTATATGTTTTCATTTATTGAAGGATCATTGTAGCTGATGATTATAATAATAATAAACAGAGCAAAATAATAATGATTGTTTAATACCATATACCGTAAAACCGTGATATATTTTCTGAGACGATTATCATACCGTAAAAATCTCATACCGTTACAACCCTAGCACTAATTTATACTCTTAAGGTGCTAATATATACTCTTAAAGGTCCCATGGCATGAAATTTTCATTTTATGAGGTTTTTCAACATTAATATGAGTTCCCCTAGCCTGAATATTGTCCCCAAGTGGATAGAAATGTTGATCGGTGTAAAACCGAGTTCTGGCTGTCTCTCTCTGCCTTTGAGAAAATGACAGGCCAGACGAGCCAATCCTGAAGTCTCCTGGTTTGACGTCCAAGCAGGAACGGTTTCCTCCCTTTCCTCCACCCAGAGAATCTGCCACGCCCATGCAAACGCTCGAGAGATCATGGGTTGTGAACGAGTGAATGCTGGCAGTTTCTCAGTGTTTGGATGTACAAATGAAAACAGAAGTCTTTCTTCAGTTCCTTCTGATCTGTGATCAGTGATTTCTGATGTGTAGCTAATTATTTATTATTCGTGCACACACTACGGCTTCTCTCTCTCCCGACAGAACAGTGTTTTCGTGTTTTCTATCTTGTGAGTCAGTGTTTTTGTACGTCCTCGTCGTGTCTATCTGTTCTTAAATGTGCATACAGTCATGAGTTTCTGCTTAACATCGGCAGAGCCACATCTTTAGAGATAAACCTCACGCACGCCGAAGCTCGGCCTTCAACATCCCCGACCCCCAGTACTGCATCTGGCCCACAGCGGAGGCACCAAACGCGGCGCGAGATTAAGCAGAAGATTAAGAGATTAAGCAGAAGGAGGGTAAGCGTGAGGGTATCCGGCTAGACTAGCCAGCTTTCCCCACAATAAACTGATATGGTACTGATATGTACTCTTAAGGTACTGATATGTACTCTTAAGGTACTGATATGTACTCTTAAGGTGCTAATATGTACTCTTAAGGTACTAATATGTACTCTTAAGGTACTGATATATACTCTTAAGGTACTAATATGTACTCTTAAGGTACTAATATGTACTCTTAAGGTAATATGTACTCTTAAGGTACTAATATATACTCTTAAGGTGCTAATATGTACTCTTAAGGTACTAATATATACTCTTAAGGTGCTAATATGTACTCTTAAGGTACTAATATATACTCTTAAGGTGCTAATATGTACTCTTAAGGTACTAATATGTACTCTTATGTGGCGTTCACACCGGACGCGATTCGCGCGAATAATTCGCGCTAATCGCGCGAAGGTGGACGCGTGTACATTTTGAGTTTACTCGCGCGAATCGCGCGTGAAATTCGCGCGAATCGCGTGTGACATTCACTGCACAACAGATGCGAATTCGCGTCATGGGCGGGGCTTCCGCCAGCAGCTCGTCTCGTTGAGAAATTGCTGACATGGGCTGTGTTTACATGTCTTTTTTTTGTTCATATCTACTGTTAATGTGTGACAAAACGTAGTTTTAAGACTTTTTCAGTCGATAATGTAGTTGTTTAAAGCTCAAATCTGTGGTTTATTTACATAAACAGTGCCTATTTGAACATTTTATCTGCCGTTGTCGGAGCTGTGAGCTCCAGCGGACAGCGCGCTCAGCGCACGTGAAAGCCGGCGAGGGCAACCTTTCCTCGGCCAGTCCTTCTGCCGTCTCCCGCTGGCTCTGATGTCTCTGTGGTGTGTCTCGAGCTATAATTCGTCTTGTAACGGCCGATCTTTGGTCTCATGGATCTATAATTTGTTCCCTGGCAAATCGTTTAGGCTGAGGGCAAAGATAAGTTTCATTACTTTATATTTTTAGGCTATAACTGTACGTTGCAGTTGTAACGTTAGCCTACTAGCACTGACTTTGAATGTTTGACTGCATTGTTGCTTTGTTTCATGTATAGCTTGTTATACATTACTGATACTTTTGTATTATTGATCATACATAAACTTGCATTTAACAAAAAGAGACTGGGTTGTGTTTCATGTAATTTAATGTTATCACAGTGATAATCATATTGTCTGAACCAGATATCAATATACAGATTTTCTCTTCATTGTTGTCACTACTAGAGCAAGCTCCTGATTGGTTAACGCGGCGCGAAATATCCGCCAAAGTTCAGATTTTTCAACTTGAGCGTTTCGCGCGATTCACGCGATTCGCGCGAATCGCGCGTTCAAAACGCTCAAGTCGCGTCCTTCTCGCCGCCTCAATCGCGCGAATCGCGCGAATCTCGCCGCCTCATTCGCGCGAATCGCGCCGCAGAATGCCATTTCGCGTCTCTGCATTGACTTAACATGTAAATCACTCGCGCGAATCGCGCGAATCGCGTCCGGTGTGAACGCACCATTAAGGTGCTAATATGTACTCTTAAGGTACTAATATGTACTCTTAAGGTACTAATATATACTCTTAAGGTGCTAATATGTACTCTTAAGGTACTAATATGTACTCTTAAGGTACTAATATGTACTCTTAAGGTACTAATATGTACTCTTAAGGTACTAACATGTACTCTTAAGGTACTAATATGTACTCTTAAGGTACTGATATGTACTCTTAAGGTACTAATATGTACTCTTAAGGTGCTAATATATACTCTTAAGGTACTAATATGTACTCTTAAGGTACTAATATGTACTCTTAAGGTACTAATATGTACTCTTAAGGTACTAACATGTACTCTTAAGGTACTAACATGTACTCTTAAGGTACTAATATGTACTCTTAAGGTACTAATATGTACTCTTAAGGTACTAACATGTACTCTTAAGGTACTAATATGTACTCTTAAGGTACTAATATGTACTCTTAAGGTACTAATATGTACTCTTAAGGTACTAATATGTACTCTTAAGGTACTAATATGTACTCTTAAGGTACTAACATGTACTCTTAAGGTACTAATATGTACTCTTAAGGTACTGATATGTACTCTTAAGGTACTAATATGTACTCTTAAGGTGCTAATATATACTCTTAAGGTGCTAATATGTACTCTTAAGGTACTAATATATACTCTTAAGGTGCTAATATGTACTCTTAAGGTACTGATATGTACTCTTAAGGTACTGATATGTACTCTTAAGGTACTAATATGTACTCTTAAGGTGCTAATATATACTCTTAAGGTACTGATATGTACTCTTAAGGTACTAATATGTACTCTTAAGGTACTAATATGTACTCTTAAGCTACTAATATGTACTCTTAAGGTACTAATATGTACTCTTAAGGTACTGATATGTTCTCTTAAGGTACTAATATGTACTCTTAAGGTACTGATATGTTCTCTTAAGGTACTAATATATACTCGTAAGGTACTAATATATACTCTTAAGGTGCTATTATATACTCTTAAGGTGCTAATATATACTCTTAAAGGTCCCATGGCATGGCATTTTTCTATTATTTTATAGTGTTTCCTGAGGTGTACTTATATTGTTAGTATGATTTTTACATCATAAAATGTCATAATTTAGAAATAAAAGGCATTTTTTCTATACTGCTGTTTGCCCTGTGGCTGAATACCCTGTTTCAAGAGGCGTGTCTGCTGTGAGACTTCAGTAAAAACGCCCACTGTTGTGATTGGCTGACATCTTTGCATTTGAAATGAGCGGAGGGGGCGTAGTTTAACGAGGCACGAGCTGCTGCCAGAGAGACGGATGGACCTGAGTTCACTTCTCATCAGTTCTCTCAGCATGTCTCAGTTCAGGGTGAACTGTTGTAGTTACTAGAATATACTTCAGGTTATTAGTTTATTTCTAGTCGGAGGGACTGTCACTCATGTCAGAAAGTTAGTAACTTTAATAAATTATGGATCAGCGCTGACTGGAGACGCGAACCGTTTAGAACGATTCAGTCCGATTTGGTGAACTGGTTCGGTTCACTAAAAAGAACCGATTCAAAAGAATGATTCATTCGCGAACCGGACATCACGGAGACGGAGCGATTGCTAACAAAGTTATTTATAGTAACTACTGAGTTATGAGAGCGCTGTCAGTCAGCGCGAGTTTATTGTGTTTGTATCTGATAGTTCTGAATAAACACGAGTCCCATTTACGCCGAGTCCGTCTTCATCATTATTCTACCAACTTTGTAACACATGCAATGTACCATTACAGCGAGATGAACGAGTTAGTAAGTGTTGAGTATAGCATTATTTCTAGATATGTTCCAATCATATGAAAAGCGTCAGTGACGCGCATTGAGTAACTTACACAGCGCAAACAAAGACACAACAGCAGTAATCGAATGTAATCCAGTTTATTGTGGGGATAGCTGGCTAGCCTAGCCCAGATATGTTCACGCTTACCCTCCTTCTGCTTAATCTCTTAATCTTCTGCTTAATCTCGCGCCGCGTTTGGTGCCTCCGCTGTGGGCCAGATGCAGTACTGGGGGTCGGGGATGTTGAAGGCCGAGCTTCGGCGTGCGTGAGGTTTATCTCTAAAGTTGTGGCTCTGCCGATGTTAAGCAGAAACTCCCGACTGTATGCACATTTAAGAACAGATAGACACGACGAGGACGTACAAAAACACTGACTCACAAGATAGAAAAGACGAAAACACCGTTCTGTCGGGAGAGAGAGAAGCCGCAGTGTGTGCACGAATAATAAATAATGAGCTACACATCAGAAATCACTGATCACAGATCAGAAGGAACTGAAGAAAGACTTCTGTTTTCATTTGTACATCCAAACACTGAGAAATTGCCAGCATTCACTCGTTCACAACCCATGATCTCTCGAGCGTTTGCATGGGCGTGGCAGATTCTCTGGGTGGAGGAAAGGGAGGAAACCGTTCCTGCTTGGACGTCAAACCAGGAGACTTCAGGATTGGCTCGTCTGGCCTGTCATTTTCTCAAAGGCAGAGAGAGACAGCCAGAACTCGGTTTTACACCGATCAACATTTCTATCCACTTGGGGACAATATTCAGGCTAGGGGAACTCATATTAATGTTGAAAAACCTCATAAAATGAAAATTTCATGCCATGGGACCTTTAAGGTGCTATTATATACTCTTAAGGTGCTAATATATACTCTTAAGGCCTGTTCACACCGGGACGATTTTCGCGCGCGTTTATCGCCGACGTTTAACGCCTCGTGACTAAACAATGGGCGCCAATGTGAGTGTTCACACCGACGCGTAAAACGCCAGGCGTAAAAGCGTCATTTTAAAAAAAACGCCTCAGGTTCGTTTTTTTATTTTGACGCGGCGCGTTAAAAACTGGCCGACCAATGAGATCGGCGCTTTTGTTCACGTGCCTGGAGCTGCTGAAGTGACAGTAAAACACGACTGGGTGGCGCTCAAGCACAAAATCGGTCTTGCCGAGCACACATTGATACGACGAAGAAGTAGTAAGTAGACAAAGAAGAAGATGGGCTGCTAATGCTGCTTGCCAGTTAGCAAAAAGTGTATGAATGGTTTTGCCATAGACATAATATATCTGTGGTTTTGGCAAGCACGTAAATACTGTCTCTCCTCTTCTTCTGTGTGACAAGCGAGTGTCAGAAGCGTAAGTGCCGCAGCACCACCTTGTGTACCGGGAGCGCATCGACTGAATGTGCACGTTCACTCGGCGCATCGCCAGTGGAAATCGCTTGGGTGTGAACACTCAAGACGCGCCGAAAAACGTCACGAAAAACGCTGGCGATAAGCGCGTGCGATATTCGTCTCGGTGTGTACAGGCCTTTAAGGTGCTAATATATACTCTTAAGGTACTAATATATACTCTTAAGGTACTAATATATACTCTTAAGGTACTAATATATACTCTTAAGGCGCTTTGGACTGGTGAGGTTGTCGTCGTCTGCTTTATTTATTCAAAGACGTGTTTGTCCGTCTCTTGGTCAGGAGAAACATGGGCAACTGAAAGACGTTGTGTATGGCCCGGTCCTACTGAGCCATAATAAATCTGGTGTGAAGGTGAACACAAGCGGCACAGAGCGCTTGTCGCTTCCTACATTGTGCCCGCGGATATTAAAAGATTTGTACCAAGTCAGCCTGGATGAGCTGGAAGTTTTATGTATGGGACTGTGTCACAGGGGATAATAACCTCACACACACACACACTCTCTCTGTCACACTCTTTATGCCACACCATTACTCAGAGACAAAACCTGATAGTGCCTACATAGGGAGCCGCCTTCTTAGGGAACATAGACATTCATAAAAATATCAGACTCCCATTGACAGCATATACTGAGCTTATAATGTTAAATAATGCATTAATACTGGGTTAAACAGTTGATTATTTAATTATATTATATATTGAAGTAGGTCTGTCAATCAACTGAAAATGATAGTCAAATTAATTACATAATATGCTGATGAGTTAATCATTAAGCAGGCACTAAATGCGGCGTGAATGTTTAATTGAAGTCATTGTCATTCTTTCCGTCTCCTTTATATGCAAATGAAGCTCATTATAGACGGCCCTGTATTCGCAGACGTCTGTGCTGTTTCACTGCTGCTAGATTACATTCAATCAATATTTATTGATATATTACATTATTGTTGCTGACATAAAATCAAGCTTTAGAAGTTGCTTCTTGAATTGCGTCAAACTAATTAGAAATGAATGCCTTGGGTTTAAAAAACACAAATTTAGTCACTTTTTAAAAAGCGTAATTAATGATTGTGTTAATAAATGTTATGTTGTGTGTTTGTCTGGGCCAGTGTTAAAGAGAAAAGTTACAAACACAGAAAATAAGCATAAAACATTTGTTTTATGTGATTATAATATACTGGTTATATATTTAATACAGGTAAATTAATATAATTGTAACCAATCATCCATTTAATAATGTACGTGTTTAGTGTCATTTGTTTTTGTGATGGGCAGATAAGTAAATTCAATAAATATGAAAAAATCTAATTAACAGTACTTTAACAGTACTATATGAATATATATATATATATATATATATATATATATATATATATATATATATATATATATATATATATATATATATATATATATATATATATATATATATATATATATATATATAATTCCCTATTTATTATATTTTTAAATGTAATTATTAAAATAAATATAATTATTATGTTTTTATATTTGTTTTGTTTTGTTTTGTTTTTTTGTTTCCCAATGAACAATAATGCAAAATCACAGCTTTATGGCTAGTAATAAATATTATATTATTTATTGTTTTATAATTCACACTTAAAAATATTTTTAAAATATAATTATTAAAATAAATAATTATTTATAATTTATAATAAAATTAAAATTGTATTTATTTATTTATATGTATATATACATAATAATGCAAAATGCAGCTTTATGGTCAGAAATAAATATTTATGAATTGTTTTATAATTCACAATGTATATACAATGTTTAAATGTAATTATTCAAATAAATATAATTACTTATGATTATTGTGATTTTTAAAAACATTAAAATATTTTTTTAATTGTATTTATTATTTAATTTGATGTATTTATTATTAATACATTTTTTTCTAACTTAATTCCTAATGAACAATAATGCAAAAAACAGCTTTATGGCCAGTAATTATTATTTAATAATTGTTTTATAATTCACAATTTATAATATTTTTTAAGTACTTATTAAAGGGGGGGGGGGGTGAAATGCTGTTTCATATATATATATATATATATATATATATATATATATATATATATATATATATATATATATATATATATATATATATATATATATATATATATATATATATATATATATATATATATATATATTAATTTATATATATATATATATATTAATTTATATATATATATATATATATAATTTATATATATATTAATTTTTTTTTACTCCCAAGTGAACAGTAAAGCATCCTAGGTGAATTATGTTTGTTTCCGTTCCATTTTTCCGTGTCATTGTACAGCACGTCTGTTAAAATGCTGCATAGGTCCACAGTTCATTACGTTTGGAGCAGATCCAGAGAGTCAACACATATTGTACAGCGTCTCTGTGCTTTACCTGTGTAAGATTCACAAATCATGCAGGTGTTCTCACACGAGAGCTCATTTCACTGGTGTGCGCTGAAGATGTCCGCCGTGTCGCTCTCACAGACGGCTGTCGACTGAATGTGAGCGTGCCACATTGCAGAGCCGCTTCCAGCAGCTTGTTTGCTCATCACGGCTCAGAGCTGCTCTGCCCTGTCTGATGTTGCTAACACCTGGTCCGGGCTGGCCCTCTCCACGGGTTGGCCTGTTTTCTGTTTCCTAGAGCCAGGCGTTGGCCCACTACAAAGGCACCAAACACGCCAAGAAGCTGAAATCCTTGGACGCGCCGAAATCCCTGAAACACAAGAGTTCCCCGGTCAGCAGGGAAAATGCCAACAAGGAGCCTCCGAAGAGCCTTTCTCCCTCGGCCAACCCTGACAGAAGAGGTAAGAGTGTGGTCTCATCTCATCACTGTTACTGCTGCTTGTGCTAGCTTGAATAAACCCTAAACATTAGACTGTCTGCGACAAACATAACTGATGTGGCTTGAAGCAAATGCGATGTTTCTTTTCAAAGCGAGCATTGCTTTTTTAATCATAGTGTAACGAATGTCCACTGAAGGCAAGATGAAGTGCAGTTTATTTCAAATAAAACAATATAAACAAAGACCTCACTTGAAACATTAACTTGACCCAAAAAAGCCAATCGGAACATGACACATGAACAGGGGAAGCCATAGACTGTAGTCACCCGTAGGTTTTCTGAAGAGCATTTTTGAAGCAAAAAAAATGGCCGGAGCTGGCCGTCGCCATCTTGGCAGCGCGTCACTCCAGGATAACCAAAAATGGGCAAAGAGGCGGGACGAGGGTGGAGGCAGAGAGCAGACAAATTGCTAGTTTGTCAATCTATCTGTCACTCAAAGTGACCACGCCCTTAATTATGCAGAACTTTAAAGCAGCACTAGGTAACTTTTCAACCTTTATAATATATTTTCAAGACTCTTGTGATGATGCATCGACTTTCAATAGGTTGAATGACACGTCTGCCATAGCCTGACGGGGTCTGTATCGTTTTTAATCGTACTTTTAAACTTCGGGTTTCGGGTAGTAACCCGAGAACAAAAAGAACTACAAAATTCGACCGCTTTACGGCATATACGTCACTTCCACCACCACCCCCACTTCCTTAAATTCGGACGTGCGAGAAAAACTATCATTTGTTTGCCGAATGTTATAGTCATGGCCGAAGCAGCACAGAAAAATAAGAAAGCAAAGGTTTTGTCGGAGGAAAGCAAAAAGAGGAAACGAGAAAGTGATGGGATTAAAGGCAGGAGGATCAACATTGGGCAGCGTTTGCTCGTTGGCGTGAGCTGAATGAGGATGGGCTACATTCTTGCAAGTAAATACGTAAGACGTACAAAATCATATTTTAGGATACCTAACATGTCTGTGATATTGGTTTATTTGTCTTGCCTCAAGCTATAATGCAAATCAATTTTTGAGATTCAGAGATTCAGAATTCAGAGATTGATAATGATTGACGGAGATTGGGTGGATTGTTACCATTATAGGCTTGTGTTTACACCAGTGTTCATTTCGTTGACAAATATTTTTCGTCATAATTTTCGTCAACGACCTTTTTTCACTGCCAAAAACGAGACGATAACTAAATCAAAACTAGTGTTGGATGACAAAAACTAAGACAAAAATCAACTGTCATTTTTGTCAACAAATAAAAACAAGAGGAAAATGTTAGGGAGGGTCGATTAGGGAAGAGATCCAGTCAGAACTGATGTCCTGTGTAACAGATGCACAGATTTGATCTGAACTGATCTAACCGCTGGAAAACACGGCTCATCCCCAATCCAGCTCCAGAGCGGCTCACAATCAATAACACACATTTATGACAGGCAATTGTTTATGAACTAATGCTGATGAATAATAACAATGTTTACTTTACGATGTTTATATATTAATATGTTTTAGACGGTTGTAACAATGCATATTTTATCTCCTGAACTTGAATGAGCTCCTGCAACTGCAATAGTAAGGCGCAGACATTTCAAAATAAGAGTCCCGGCGTATTTCGAGCTTGTTTATAATTAAAAGTCACGCATTATATATTTGTTTTTGGTTACACAATAAACTATATTTAATTTAATTCCCATTAAATTCATAGTCAGGAGGAAAGACCAGTATTTGACACATATTCAATAAAGTATCAGGGTTATAATAGTTCACTAAAACCATTACAAATCTTCATTACTTGAAATTAAATAAATGTAAAATGAAAAAATAAATAAATTAATTAACAAACTTTTTTTAAGCTTTAGCTTAACCTGATCTGGCCTACTAACTAAAACAGAAATACATAGTTATAAAAACTATATAGATGTTTTTAAAAAACAGACAAAAAAGTGAATTGAGCTCTTTCGTGTATTTTTAATGTCAAAAACAAAATGATGTCAAAATGTCAGTTCAAGTGACAGTCGGTTATGTAATGCTTAAAGCTACACTGTGTAACTTTTTAAGTTTATTCTTAGCTAAAAACACTTAGTTCTTTCAAAAATATATGTGCTCATTAATGTATATTCACTTCTTTCAAGTAATAAAGTATTCTCGTAAGTTTATAATATGCCATTAAAAATACATACGGGTGAGGGTTCGATTGCGGGTCGCCATGTTGCTCCTCCATCTTGAAAGTACATTAGCCAAAGAGGGACATACCCGTAAATTCAAGCTTCGCCTTTGGCGTTTTAACACTCGATGGCACCGTGTCGAATGTGGACGAGGTCGAACTGGAAGCCATGTTAATCTTGGACTAAATCGGCCACCGTAGGAGTTAAAACGAAATCAGAATTGAGAGGAACAGAAACTAAAATTCACTGGATGGTCATATACCTTTTCACCACTAGATGGGGGAAAATATCACACAGTGTAGCTTTAAATGCTTAATGTATTACAATTGAACTAAACTCATTAGATTTTAGGAGACTAAATCTACTGTAGATTTAGTCAACTAAAATCTTATGATATTTAGTCGACTAAAACTCGACTAAACTAAAAACAATTCAAGTGGCTAAAATTTGACTAAAACTAAATGGCATTTTAGTCAAAAGACTACGACTAAAACTAAATCAAAATTTGCTGTCAAAATTAACACTGGTTTACACACACTGTGGACACACGTCTGTGTTCAAACCTCATAAAAGTGAATTTTGCATAACAGGCAATTTTGTTTCTGGTCTCATAATATGAGAAACGAGGGTTCATTCAACCTGGACCAGTGAGAAACCACCCAGAGCGGCCTAGCATCAGAGCGGCCAGTTTTGCACGAGCAAAGTCCACTCAGTTTGAGTTCTGCTATTTATTGCCATTTTGTGCTACAGAGGAAACATTCATCAGATTTCCCTGGACAAGACTTGACCTCCTCTTCTATTTCTGTCACAAAGATCTCTCTCTGAACTGGAAACTAGAAATATGTGCCAAGAATCGGCTTAGAGGCCATAATTTCTATCCTAGGCGTCTTGCAGTGATCGTGTGGATATCGCACTAGTACAGCACTTAGGAAAATATCATGACGCCCACTTCAGGCTCTGCTTTTCATTGACCTCTCCTGGCCTTGATTTTCGTCCCCAGTACAGTGAGGTTATATATCGCTCTGGTGGCTCTGATGATCCAAACCAAACAGCTTCCTCCTGTGTGTGTTTGTTAGCGGGTTGGCTATATGCTCTGCAGTATTACAGCCGGAGCCTCGTGGCACAGAATCGTGTACGTAAGCACATTGTGGAATTAGGTGAACCCAACACATGTCTGGAACCTGTTCTGGAACCAATAATTTACTCCACTTTTTCATTCTGCTTGTTTAGGCCCAGCATTCAAGCGCGCCCAATAAAAGAGTCTATTTGTGCTCAAACACCCGGTGTAATCTAATTTGCGGCTCTTTAAGGCAAAAGTGTAGCCTGAAGTCAGAGAGGCGCTCCACCACAAGCCGTTATTGTCTTATAAAGCAATGCCTCATCTCTATGAGCCAGAGGAAATGCCGTTTGTATAGACTGGTGGATGCTACACAAAACACAAAAGATGCACTAGCGTCAGCATTTTGTGTGTTGTGCCATTCATAACTACATGTTTCTTGTTCTTGTCAACACTTTGGGTTGAATTCACTAAACCATGACAAAAATTCTGCAGAAACAAAGCTGGATTTAATTGCAAAAAAATGCAAATTCATTTCTACAACAAATTTTGGTAGCAATTCTTTTGTAACACAACGCAATTCTTTTTGTTTTACTTGACTCAAAATGACGACTCGTATACAGAGGTGGCCAAAGTGCCATTTTCACCCTTTATTCAAGTATAAGTAAATATTTGTTAAAGAGCTGGTTAATTGCCCCTTTTTACAAGATGTAAAATTAGTCTCTGATGTCCCCAGAGTGTGTGTGTGTGTGTGTGTGTGTGTGTGTGTGTGTGTGTGTGTGTGTGTGTGTGTGTGTGTGTGTGTGTGTGTGTGTGTGTGTGTGTGTGTGTGTGTGTGTGTGTGTGTGTGTGTGTGTGTGTGTGTGTGTGTGTGTGTGTGTGTGTGTGTGTGTGTGTGTGTGTGTGTGTGTGTGTGTGTGTGTGTGTGTGTGTGTGTGTGTGTGTGTGTGTGTGTGTGTGTGTGTGTGTGTGTGAAGTTTTAGCTCAAAATACCCCAGAGATGATTTTTTATTAGCATGTTAAAATTGTCACTTTTTAATGGTGAGCAAAAACGTGCCGTTTTTGTGTGTGTCCCTTTAAATGCAAATTAGCTGCTGCTCATGGGGCGGAGCTTCAAGAATTCCAGTTAGCAGACACGCAATGAAACTGCTCAGCCTTTTGTGTTCAAACCAGAGTCGGACAATGATGGAGAGACTCAAGAAGAAGAGACGACATGTAGAAAGAGACAGGACGTTCCTGAATGGATAGTTGATGAATTTATGAGTGAACGATCTTCAAGTCATTGATTAGCATATTCTGTCATGATAATCTCACCCCCTTTGTTGTGTGTTTCCGGGGGCGGGGTTTATGTAAATGTTAGAGTTGTGATGTCACTGACTCGTTGTAGTCCCTACCAGCCGTTTGTTGTAGTTCTTAAAAAGAGATTTCTGTTCAGAAAATATCTCCCTTTGCTTTGAACTTTGAGCGTCGTAACTTTGCAGATGTTGTTTATGCTCAAACAGCAACACTACACACTCACTAAAGATAAACAAGTCAAATCATAAATCAACTACCCCTTTAAAGATTGTGTAAGCACATTGTGTAGTTGTGCTTGGAGTTGAGTTTTAGTTGTGATGATAACGCACTGAAACATGACAAATTGTGCCGACATTATTTTTGGCCAGGCTGTCATACAGAGAAATTATGAACACATGCAAAAACAAGAGAGAACTAATGAAATACAAATGACTGATTAGACAATGTTTGCTTTTTCCTCTGAGCTTTTTGTTTTTCTGTGCCTTTTTTTAAATAGACAAATAAAACCTGTAGCTGTAGTTTGTCTCTTTTTTTTGCCAAATCATTTTGTCAGATAAATACCTTATCCAAGTTTAGTGTTTTTTCTTCCCTCATATTTTTTATATATATATTTAAGTATTTTCCTCATATTTTTTTCTTTAATCAAACTTGCATTTCGGCATATATAATATATTAAAAAATATATTTAAAATTATTATAATATTTAAAATATTAAATATTTTCCTCATATTTTGTAGTTTAATCAAACTTTAAGGGTTATTAAAAACATTTTTGCAACTACTGTAGTTATATAGATATATATATATATAAAAAATATATAATATTTAAAATATTAAATATTTGAAAAATGTTTTTGTTTTTTTGTCATTTTGTTTATATCAAACTTGTAGGGTCATTAAAAAATATAGGCAACTACTGTATAGTAATATATATCGCTTTTTATTTTTTACTTCTTTTTGGTTTTACTTTTATTGAATTTATTTCTTTGCACATTGTTTTTTGTAATTAAATACAGCTTTGTCTTTCGCTTCATGCTTCATCAGTTTGACTGCATGTCAATCCAGTTTAAACAGGCTCTAAATGTGCTAAAATAAGGATGCACTGTATTCAAATAAAGCATTGTGCAAATAGGCCTCCTTTTCAACGAGACTCATTATTGATTGCGGCCTAATCATAAAACCTGGAGTTATTCTGTGCAATCACAGTCAAGTACATTAGAATATGATTATGCAAGATTGGGATCTGCACCATGCCCATTGCATTCAGCGCAGGTTTTGTGTGTACGTTTGCATCATTACCTCATTTGCATAATTCCTTTAGTGAACCGGTAAAACAACTCGTGCACCACGTGCAAATAAATAGCACTATCAGCGGGTGCAATTCATTTTAGTCAATTCCCCGCTTTGGATCTGTGGAATGGAAACGCACGGATCGGTGACCTACCTCTGCCGTTATCAGGAAACTAATCGAGCCGGTGTATTGTTTGCATTAATAAGGCCTGCGAATGAAGAAGGGCACCGTGACCCAGTTGAGTACATGATCACGCAGGGCCAAAAAACCTCCCGATAAATCACGGCACATCATACAGAACGCAGCACAACACCCAACCGCTTCGCTCACACTCTCAGAGTTTGCGGCGAGCTGGGCGTTTGTTTGTCAAAATGCCACTCGGTAATGAATATTAATGTGCGGAGATGTCAGAGAGATGAATTGTGGGGGCGGCTGAAAGCTGCATTATCTAGAGTTTATTTGCCGCGTGTAATGAATAGCAGAGGCTCAGACACTAATAGGGCGGCTTCAGAGAGCAGATAGCAGCGCTGCAGATAGTCTGCTCCTTTGGAGTGGCTATTTAATGTGTTTAATTCAAGGTTTTCTTTTTTTCTCACATTAAATAACAGTCATTTGTCAGGGCTGGGACGTGAATAATGTGTGGGAAGAGAATATGTATGCATTTGACTGCATACTTTGGAGTTATTTGTTATATTTCCACCCTGATGTTACGGCATTCTTGGCTTCGGGGCTTGTCTGTAAACTTCAGCATGAAAAATTATATCGGACCTCGCAATAAATACAGGCGAGGATGTGTTTGAGAGTAAAAGTATTTTTTTATTTAAATGTTTCAAAGTTTGTACATGCATATATATATATAGAGCTCCAGAGGTTGACGTCACACAGCCTAAACTCCATTTTGGCAGGTAATCGGGGGATATCATTGATATCTATAAAATAATTTAAAACCGGACTGTTTAAACCTTAATACTTCAACATGATGGACAGCTGATGTGTGCCAGGATGCCAGAACAGACGGGGGAAAGCAAAGGGGAAATCCTTTTATCACAGTAAGTTGTTGAAATGCTGTGCATTTCAGTTTATTCTTCATTCTTAAAGGGTTAGTTCACCCAAAAATTTAAATTCTGTCATTAATTCCTCACCCTCATGTCGTTGGACCTCATCAAGACGTTCATCTTCAGAACACAAATGAAGATATTTTAGTGTAAATCTGATGGCTCAGAAAGGCCTCCATTGGCACAATGGCACTTTACACTCTCAAGACCCATAAAAGGCACTAAAGACGTCGTTACAAAGTTCATCTCACTACAGTGGCTCTACAATAACTTTATGAAGCCACGAGAATTGTTTTTGCTCGCAAAAAAACCCCTAAATAACGACTTATATAGTGATGACCGATTTACCTTCTGCTTAATTTGTTGAATATGGTAAGCCACACCCACCGGAAGTGATGTCATAGCCACAGAACCTATATTTCTTTTATCACATACTTGCTTATGATGAGCTCAGAGTTGATTTTTATTAAAAATTTCTATGCTTTTCCATATCAGGACATGATAAAATATCATCTGGTCCTTGGCAGGTCTTAACATTTGGAAAATAAAACCTCAGATGAGCAACAACACACATGACATATCACACCGTGTCATTATTTATGTTACAAAAATAAAGCCAAAATGGAAAAGCCATGGGTGACAAACTAAGGACACCATGATTAATTTGCTTGTAGAGCCACGTTTAGCAGCAATAACGTGAAGTAATCATTTTCTGCATGACGTTATCAGTCTCTCACATCGTTCTGGAGGAATTTTGGTCTGCTCTTCTTTACAACATTGCCATTGTTCATTGAGGTTTGTGGCATTTGTTTATACACAGCTCTCTTAAGGTCCCGCCACAGTATTTCAGTCGGGTTGAGGTCTGGAGGTCTGGGCCAGTGCAACACCTTAATTCTTGTCTTTTTCAGCCACTCTGTTGTAGATTTGCTGGTGATTTTTGGGATCATTGTCCTGTTGCATGACCCAATTTTGGCCAAGCTGTCGGACGGATGGCCTCACATTTAACTCTTGAATGCTTTGGGTATACAAAAGACACAATGACTGAAGGTGCCCAGGTCCCCAAAATCATCACCCCTCCACCAGCAAGATTGATAGTTGGTATGAGGTTTTTGTGCGGATATGCTGTGTTTAGTTTTCTGTGCATTATAGCCAAACATCTCCACTTTGGTCTTGTCTGTCCAAAGTTGGTCTTGAGGTTTGTTCAGATGCAACTTTGCAAACCTAAACCATGCCATGTTCTTTTTAGAGAGAAGCAGCTTTCTCCTGGCAACCCTTCCAAATATGTCCCATTTAACATGTTAAAGGGTTAGTTCACCCAAAAAATGAAAATTAGCCCATGATTTCCTCCCCCTCAAGCCATCCTAGGTGTATATGACATTCTTCTTTCAGCCAAACACAATCAGAGTTATGTTAAAAATGTCCTGGCTAATCCAAGCTTTATAATAGGACTGATTGGGAGCCCAAAATTTGAAGCCCCCAAAAAAGCACATCAATCCATTATAAACGTACTCCATGCGACTCCTGGGGGTTAATAAAGGCCTTCTGAAGCTAACCCAAGAGTTTTTGTATGAAAAATACCCATATTTAACACTTTATAAAGGAAAATATCAAGTTTCCGCCAGACTGCCTTCTATATTGAACTTACTAAAGGCGGTCTGGCGGAAGCTGGAAATGTGACTTTATAACGTCTTAAATATGGATATTTTGCTTACAAAACCCCATTGATTCTTCCTGTAGAAGCAACAAAAGACATCCTGCTCTTCTGTATTTGCATGCATAGGCTGCATTATTAGTAGTAGTTGCAACCTTGTCAAATATTGTGGAAATAACTAAGTGACTTCTTTTCCCTACACTCAAAAAAATAATTTGTTGAATTTACTTAAAAAAGCAGCGTCAAGTGGTTCCACACAACTATATCGAGTCATTTTTACAAATAACAATTTAGTTATATGAACAAAAGAAGGTCAAGTAAAGCTGACAACATTTCTAAGTAAATACAAACCATTTGAATTTGTCACTGTTACATAATATTTATATGTGCAGTTTACTTAATAATGTTACATTTATAAAAGTTTATTATGTTAGGTGAACACATTTATTGATTTAATTTACCTTATTAAATTAACTACTAGCTCTACAAGTGTAAGTGGAAAACTATTAAATATAACAAAAAGCATATTTTTAGAAACAAAATTCAAAAATAACTTAATTGAGAACAGGAAGTCCATCCAGTGAATGTGTGGCCACAGCCTAAACACAGGCACTGTTCTGCATAATGGCAACCACAAAATTACAGACACTCCTCTCAATGCACATAACACTAACATAAACTAACAACATCTTTCCCTTTACTGAAAAAGATAAAATAACACTTTAATCCCTAAATTTACTCTCCTAACGCAGTCCCTTGCAAAGCATGCTGGGAACTACAGATCCACTGCCCAGTTTGTTCGTTTCACTCAGCGATGTTAAGTTGACCGAACAAACACTTATTAAGTAAAGCTGACAATACTCATTTTTAGTAGAAACAACTCAGTAAATCTGAGTAAATTTAGTTACATGGGTTTTTTAAGTAATGTGAACAAGGATGATTTGAGTGCAACTAACAACTGTGAAAGTTCATTTTTTTGAGTGCGCGTCTACAAAAATCAAGGCTAATCAGGCACCTCCAGATCTATACTGAAAAAACAGGAAAACACATGTTGTCCAATTTACTTAATCATATTATTTGTGATCTACGCAACAAATTTGTGTTTCTCTTCTAAACATGATTTCATTGCTTTCGATTAATGTAATTCTCTAAAATGTGCAATCTACTAGATTAAATTATTTGGGGTGAATGTGAACCAATTAAGTACTCGAAAATGATTTTTGCTGAAACTGTAGTTCCCAGCATGCTTTGCTTGGGACTTGACGACTAGAGTAAAATTGTTGAAATTAAGTGTTATTTTATGTGTTTTTGGGCAAAATGAGAAAAGGGGGAGACTTTTTATTGTTTATTAGTGTTTAATGTTTAATTATGTTGGAATTATTCGAACCATTTAAATTACACGGGGTTACCATAGTGGAGAAGAGCGGAGCGATTGCTTAGGCTGTGGACTGACTCAGCACATGTCATTAAATAGCATTTCACACTTAGCACATATATGATGTGCTATTGCTGGCAAATATAATGAAAGCTACTGTGTTATAGATCAGTCAAATGACAACAAAATATACAAAAATAAACATGTGTTTTGATTAAAGGGTTAGTTCACCCAAAAATGAAAATTCTGTCATTAATTACTCACCCTCACGTCGTTCGAGACCCGTAAGACCTCCGTTCATCTTCAGACACAAATGAAGATATTTTAGTTGAAAGCTGATGCTGAGAAAGGCTTCAGATAGGCCTCCATTGGCATTCAGGACACTTATACTCCCAAGACAGATAAAAGGCACTCAAAACATCGTTACAAAGTCCATCTCACCACAGTGACTCTACAATAATCTTACGATGCGACGACAATAGTTTTTGTGCGCAAAAAAAATCAAAATAACACCTTTTTCCAACTTGTTACTGCCTTCCGTGTGTGTCTCCACGATGCATGCGCGAGAATATGACGCAGATCCGGCGTTCGGACACATGACCCAGAAGAGATTTGTTTACAAGCAGAGGAAGACGTGCGTGTCTAAGCTGTTGAATTCTACATTGATCGTGCTTTAGGTCTCGGCGTAGTTCTCAAAATGGGGTTAAAGTCTGCATTTCATGGATTCCCGAACCCCGGCGCTACGTCATATTCTCGCGCTTGCGTCGTGGAGGCACACACGGAAGACAAGAACAAGCTGAATAAAGGTGTTATTTTGATTTTTTTTTGCGCACAAAAACTATTGTTGTCGCATCGTAAGATTATTGTAGAGTCACTGTGGTGAGATGGACTTTGTAACGACATTTTAAGTGCCTTTTATCGGTCTTGGGAGTATAAGTGTACTGAATGCCAATGGAGGCCTATCTGAAGCCTTTCTCAGCATCAGCTTTCAACAAAAATATCTTCATTTGTGTTCCGAATATGAACGGAGGTCTTACGGGTCTCGGACGACATAAGGGTGAGTAATTAATGACAGAATTTTCATTTTTGGGTGAACTAACCCTTTAAAGAGGCAGGGTCTCAAGCCCCTGTGTTGCACCACTGTTGTTAGAGAGTCATATTAAAATCATTGTGAGACTACTCAATTCGGTTACTTAAAAATAAATTAATTCCATTATGTTGAAATTATGTGAACAAATTATGTTTGTTTAACGTAATTGAATCATGTGGAACCGATGTACATGATTAAATCATGTAATTCCAACACACCATTTTTTTCAGTGTATCGACGCCACAGACTTGTACAAGTAAAGAAATAGTGCAAAAGTAAGAACTTGCCCAAGCTGAAAATGACAGATAATCAGTGAGACGGCAGCATCAGCAGCGCCGTCTGAGAGAGTGCGGTCATGGTGCCATTCTTTGATGTGAGGCTGGAGATGGACAGAGGGCAGAGAGAGAGAGAGAGATGAGTCTGCACCAGCCGTGTATGTGACAGAGATGCCTCCATCTCTCTGTTCCAGTCCAGTGCCACAGGAAATGTACCCTGATATTAGCTATTAAAGAGCAGATTGTCAGGGGAGGGACGCCAGCTCAGACAGCTGCACAATACAGGCAGAAAGCACAAGAAAAGAAGAGACGAATCATGAGAATTGCGAGGTAGCGACCCTCGTCTAGAGCCCTATTCGGATGGGACTAGTTTTCCCGGAGGACTTGTGTTTCACAAGCTTGTTTGTGATTTTAATCCTGTCCGAATCTGCCATGCCTCTGTTTGTCTCACACAACCCAAATTCCATTGCAAACTGTGTGTGTTTACCATCAAACTCAAGAGAAATCAAGTCCCGTCCAAATGCTAACGTCTGCTATTGCTGATGGGTCATTCCGTGTCAATTCCCAGCTAAAAAAATTGATTTTGATGGAAAAAAAACCTAGCAATTCTGGTGAAAGAAATACATAAATGAAGAAGAAAGCCAAAATATTAAATGTCATGAATGTATATTTACTCAGAATCTTAAGATATCGTTAACACTTTTTGAGTTACAGGCACGCACACTCTGGAAAAACATTTTTTATGGCACACAGACAGGTATATTCTATGCAATTGTGTTGATGGAACAACATTTGATAGATTTCTAGCATCAGTTGTTGTTCAGATATTCCTCTTTAAAAGAAAAAAGTATCAGCTGTTTGCAAAGTGACCCACATTTGGTTATAGGCCACTGAAAATGTGTACAATTTAGCCACATGAAGATCGCCACATCTCTGGGACTGAACCATCGATGGCCTTTAAAATGGACATATCAAAAGAAAAGTTTGTTAAAAACCAGAATCTAAAAGGATATTAAGATATCTTTAATACTTCTTGAGTTACAGGCATGCAAACTTGGGGCTAAAGAACACAAGAAGAGCTTTTTTTCCCATTTTTTAACTGTCACCGTTGGCATATAATGCAACAAAGATTACTAAAGTCAACAGATTTTACTAATAGACTTACTAATATCTGTGTAAAAAATAAACTAATGATGCTGCCATCTTTCATTTTGACCCCCTGTAATTTGGCTCCAAATCTCATGTGAAAAATGTAATTTTGACCCCATCTATAAAACAGTGGATTACTCAGTATATACGTCCATGACCAAAAATATGGCAAAATATGAACAAAATCAAACATTTTAGACAGGGAAATTTCCTAAATTCGCTTCTCCTCATGTTTTTTGACCTGTAATTTCACCAATCTTCCACATGCTTTCATTTCAGTATGAATGGTATCCAATTAAATTATGAAATTAATAAATAGAGGCAATTTGCATAAACTGCTAAGCCCCTTATTCAGACGGTAATTGTTTCTGACGTAAGGTATTTTCAACATTTACAGGGGTTAGTCTGTGATTTTTCTGGCCATCCAAATCCAGAATGTGTTTTTCTCCCACCAACCACCTGCATAAAGATTACCTACTGTTCTTTTGATAAACACCAAATTTACAAGAAGGAATCCATTCAAAAGTCGCTGTGTAAATCCTTTTTGACCACTGCTGAGCACCATACGGTAACTGCTGGACTTTTCGATAATTTGCATGCATTTTAAAGATGTACACTTGTATTAATGAAATGCTGCAAAGTATTTACAAGAACAATATTTCAGTATTTCAATATATGAGTTGAACAAAAAGGAGAAGAAAAGCACGTAAACGTTTGGAAAGTTACCATTATTATGGCAGCAAGAGGTATGCAATTTTAACATATGTATAATATACAATTATATACATCACATATATAAACCAAGTAGCGTTATGTTTATCCTACACTATATTGCCACAAGTTTTGGGACGTCTGCCTTTACATGCACATGAACTTTAATGCCATCCCATTCTTTAATATGGAGTTTTCCCACCCTTTGCAGCTCTAACAGCTTCAGCTCTTCTGGGACGGCTTTCCTCAAGGTTTAGGAGTGTGTTTATGGGGATTCTTCTAGAAGTGCATTTGTGAGGTCAGGCACTGATGTTGGACAAGAAGGCCTGGCTCTCAGTCTCCGCTCTAATTCATCCCAAAGCTGTTCTATCGGGTTGAGGTCAGGACTCCAGTTCCTCCACACCAAACTCGCTCATCCGTGTCTTTATGGAGCGACGCTTTGTGCACTGGTCAGTCATGTTGGGACAGGAAGGGGCCGTCCCCAAACTGTTGGAGAGCATGAAATTGTCCAAAATGTCTTGGTAAGTGTTCCTTTCACAGGAACTAAGGGGCCAAGCCCAACCCCTGTGTTACGTAAAAACAACCCCACCCCATAATCCCCCCTCCACCAAACTTTACACTTGGCACAATGCAGTCAGGCAAGTCCCGTTCTCCAGGCAACCGCCAAACCCAGACTCGTCCATGGGATTGGCAGACAGAGAAACGTGATTGGTCACTCAGGGAACACGTCTCCACTGCTCTAGAGTCCAGTGGCGGCGCGCTTTACCCCACTGCATCCCACGCTTTGCATTGCACTTGGTGATGTAAGGCTTGGATGAGCTGCTCGGCCATGGAAACCCATTCCATGAAGCTCTACACACTGATCTTGAGCTCATCTGAAGGCCACAGAAGTTTGGAGGTCTGGAGCTCTTGACTCTGCAGAAAGTTGGCGACTTCTGTGACCCTCAGCATGCGCTGACCCCGCTCTGTGATTTCAGTTTGTGTCTGAGTTGCTGTTGTTCTCAATCGCTTCCACTTTGTTATAACACCACTAACAGTTGAGCGTGGAATATTTAGTAGTGAGGAAATGTCCTGAATGGACTTATTGCACAGGTGCTTGATTTATACACCTGTGGCCATGAAGGGATTGAACACCTGAACTCAGTGATTTGGAGGGGCGTCCCAATACTTTTGGCAATATAGTGCATGTAAATAAGAGGTTGCATTAACTTATCTCTGCTAATTTCCACATTTCTAAAATGACATCCTTCATTTTCAGTGTTATATCCTATAATATATATTATTCATATTATTCCAAGCACATGACATTTGCTGGCAATCATGTGACTGATCACATGAGCAGGGCATTCCTGGGTTCGTAGGATCACAGAACTCGCTTCTCCGCCATAAATACTGTAAATTGCCATCCAAATGTTTTATCATTGCCATTTATTTTAACAGACGTCTACATGAGAAACAATTACTGTCTGAATTTGCCCATTTTAATATCAGTGTCAGGTAAAAGACTTTTTATAAACCACTTCTATAAACTCAGGGTAAAAATTGAGTTCCTATAACAAATTAAAATATCAATAAATGATTCGTTAAAAGACATACATCATACATGACAATACATGACCTTCTGTAATGCCCACGTCTAGAAAACGCACTCCTGCAAATCTCATGAAGACCACAGAAATCTTCATTGAGTTTCAGAAGCTCAACGTTTACAACTGTGTTCAGGTTTTCAAAGATCGCTATCAAAAGTCAGAGATCTCAATATAAACAAAACATTTTTCATCAAATGATCTGCTATTTGCATTCATAGCTTTACTGCATGACTCATTTGCTTTCACTTTTATTCCTCCTAAAGCATTTTATGAGAAACAGCTGAGACAGAGTTGATAGTTAAAGGTGAAGTGTGTCAGTTCTGCTCCACTAAAAAGAACTGCAAAAGGAAAGATTCAGTGCTCTCTGTGTGTTAAAAGAGCAGTAATAGATTTATTTTGGGGAAGAGAGAACTTGTCCGGTCATCAGAAAACCTGATGTTGCATCTTCACTCAGCCTTTCACCAGGCACCGGACTGGAAAAACCTCCTACAAACACACACTAACAGTCTGCTAGAGCTGCTGATGCTGCCGAAAAAACACACATCCGCAGGGTTTTAAAATAATTTTAAATATAGTCTTTTCTGCTCACCAAGGCCGCATTTGTGAAATATTATTCCAATGTAAATCAGATGTTTTCTATGTGAATATATATATATTAAAGTGTAATTTATTCCTGTGATCAAAGCTGAATTACTCCAGTCTTCAGTGTCACATAAATCTTCAGAAATCATTCTAATATGATGATTTGCTGCTCAAGAGTAATATTTTCTGGGGGGAAACAGTGATACATTTTATCAGGATTTTTGATGGATGGATGGATAGATTGGATTGGATTGGATTGGATTGGAATGGATTGGATTGGATTGGATTGGATTGGATTGGATTGAATTGATTGGATGGATGGATGGGTGGATGGATGGATGGATGGATGGATGGATGGATGGATGGATGGATGGATTGGATTGGATGGATGGATGGATGGATGGATTGGATGGATGGATTGATTGGATGGATGGATTGGATTGGATTGGATTGGATTGGATGGATTGGATTGGATTGGATTGGATTGATTGGATGGATGGATTGGATTGGATTGATTGGATGGCTTGGATTTGATTGGATTGGATTGGATTGGATGGATGGATGGATGGATGGAAGGATGGATGGATGGATTGAATTGAATTGAATTGAATTGAATTGAATTGGATGGATGGATGGATGGATGGATGGATGGATTGGATTGGATTGAATTGATTGGATGGATGGATGGATGGATGGATGGATGGATGGATGGATGGATGGATGCATTGGATGGATTGGATTGGATTGAATTTATTGGATGGATGGATGGATGGATTGGATGGATGGATGGATGGATGGATGGATTGGATTGGATTGGATTGGATGGATGGATGGATGCATTGGATGGATTGGATTGGATTGGATTGATTGGATGGATTGGATTGGATTGGATTGGATTGGATTGGATTGGATTGGATTGGATTGATTGGATGGATGGATGGATTGGATTGATTGGATGGCTTGGATTGGATTGGATTGGGTGGGTGGGTGGGTGGGTGGGTGGATGGACTGGACTGGACTGGATTGGATTGGATTGGATTGGATTGAATTGAATTGAATTGAATTGAATTGGATGGATGGATGGATTGGATTGGATTGAATTTATTGGATGGATGGATTGGATTGGATTGGATTGGATTCGATGGATTGGATTGGATTGAATTGAATTGAATTGAATTGAATTGAATTGAATTGGATGGATGGATTGGATTGGATTGAATTTATTGGATGGATTGATTGGATGGCTTGGGTTTGATTGGATTGGATTGGATTGGGTGGATGGATTGGATTGGATTGGATTGGATTGAATTGAATTGAATTGAATTGAATTGAATTGAATTGAATTGAATTGGATGGATGGATGGATTGGATTGGATTGAATTTATTGGATGGATGGATTGGATTGGATTGGATTCGATGGATTGGATTGGATTGATTGGATGGATGGATGGATGGATGGATGGATGGATGGATGGATTGGATGGATGGATGGATGGATTTAATTGGATTTAATTGGATTGAATGGATGGATGGATGGATGGATGGATGGATGGATTGGATGGATGGATGGATGGATGAATTGAATTGAATTGAATTGAATTGAATTGGATGGATGGATTGGATTGGATTGAATTTATTGGATGGATGGATGGATGGAGTGATTGGATGGATGGATGGATGGATGGATGGATTGGATTTATTGGATGGATGGATGGATAGATGGAGTGATGGATGGATGGATGGAGTGATTGGATGGATGGATGGATGATTGGATTGGATTGGATTGGATTGGATTGGATTGGATTGAATTGATTGGATGGATGGATGGATGGATGGATGGATGGATGGATGGATGGATGGATTGGATTGGATTGGATTTATTGGATGGATGGATGGATGGATGGATGGATGGATGGATGGATGGAGTGATTGGATGGATGGATGGATGGATGGATGATTGGATTGGATTGGATTGGATTGGATGGGTGGGTGGATGGATGGATTGATTGGATGGATGGATTGGATTGGATTGGATTGGATTGGATGGATTGGATTGATTGGATGGATGGATGGATGGATGGATGGATGGATGGATGGATTAGATTGGATTGATTGGATGATGGATTGGATTGATTGGATGGATTGGATTGGATGGATTGGATGGATGGATGGATGGATGGATGGATGGATTGAATTGGATTGGATGGATTGGATTGGGTGAATGGATTGGATTGGATTGGATTGAATGGATGGATGGATGGATGGATGGATGGATTGGATTGGATTGGATTGGATTGGATTGGATTGTATTGTATTGTATGGATGGATGGATTGGATTGATTGGATGGATGGATGGATGGATGGATGGATGGATTGGATTGGATTGGATTGGATGGATGGATGGATGGATGGATTGGATTGGGTGAATGGATTGGATTGGATTGGATTGAATGGATGGATGGATGGATTGAATTGGATTGAATGGATGGATGGATGGATGGATGGATGGATTGGATTGGATTCGATGGATTGGATTGGATTGATTGGATGGATGGATGGATGGATGGATTGAATTGGATTGGATGGATGGATGGATGGATGGATTGGATTGGATGGATGGATGGATTGGATTGATTGGATGGATGGATGGATTGATTGGATGGATGGATGGATGGATGGATGAATTGGATTGGGTGAATGGATTGGATTGGATTGGGTGAATGGATTGGATTGGATTGGATTGGATTGGATGGATGGATGGATTGATTGGATGGATGGATGGATGGATTGGATTGGATTGGATGGATTGGATGGATTGGATTGGATTGATTGGATGGATGGATGGATTTGATTGGATTGGATTGGTTGGATGGATGGCTTGGATGGATGGTTGGATTGGATGGATGGTTGGATTGGATGGATTGGATGCATCGGCTGTGACTCTGAATCACTGGTGATCGGCTGTGACTCTGAATCACTGGTGATTGGCTGTGACTCTGAATCACTGGTGATTGGCTGTGACTCTGAATCACTGGTGATCGGCTGTGACTCTGAATCACTGGTGATTGGCTGTGACTCTGAATCACTGGTGATTGGCTGTGACTCTGAATCACTGGTGATCGGCTGTGACTCTGAATCACTGGTGATTGGCTGTGACTCTGAATCACTGGTGATTGGCTGTGACTCTGAATCACTGGTGATTGGCTGTGACTCTGAATCACTGGTGATCGGCTGTGACTCTGAATCACTGGTGATTGGCTGTGACTCTGAATCACTGGTGATTGGCTGTGACTCTGAATCACTGGTGATTGGCTGTGACTCTGATGATTTGTGTTGAGTGTGGATGGACAAATGGCCGGTCACCTGAAACCTGTGGTGTGACACAACTCC
>NC_137108.1:49718686-49738686 GCF_949357685.1 Gobio gobio
CTAAAACTAAATGGCATTTTAGTCAAAAGACTATGACTAAAACTAAATCAAAATTTGCTGTCAAAATTAACACTGCAGCGACCAATCAGAGCACACTGTGCTTTTTGGAAGGCGGGGCCTCCATCCACTAGCCTGGCTCCGCCCTCCTATGTACTTCCTCTCAATTTTCATTTTCCTTCAGTTCTCCGTCTGGGACTGCGGTATATTCTTAGGTTTTCTCCGAAAAAATTTTAACCGGTCCAATCAGCGAACAGAGGGAGTGTCTGAGAGCGATGACGCTGATGTTGTGCGCTAGTTTGAGTTGTAGTTTAGTAATGGCGGTGGAGAAAAGATGCGAGCGAAGCCATTCGGTCCGTTGTGGCACCGCTGCCAAATATCCAGAAGTTATAGCCGGAGCAAGAACAATCTTTGCTGAGTTTTGTTGGTGGCCATGATGTTGTGTCCCGGGAAAAGTTAGATTTTCCAGCTCGCTCCTTTAGTGGTGAAGGAGTCGCTGAAGCCCTATTCAGACGGGTCAGGAGGTGTTGTCATCATTTACAGCGGCTAGTCAGTGATTTTATTGCCGTCCGTCTCCCACCACGCGCGTAAAAATCCCCGGCCAAATGACCGACTGCTTTAGACAAACACCAGGTCATGTGGTCATTTAACTGCCGTCCGAATCCACATCTCTGAGTTTTCAAGAATATATCACTTCAAAATTCACTGTTTATATCCTTTTTGGCCCCTGCAGAGCACCGTACGGTTGCGCTTCGCTGTCATTGGATGCATTTCTAGACTTGTATTTCTTTAAATGCTGGCGAGTGTTTTCAAGAGCAATATATTTCATCACCGCTCAAACAATAAAAGGAAGAAAAGCACGTAAACATTTGAATTGGGCCGTTATTTACAGCAGTATTTATTCTTATCATGCCAAGCATATGATATTTTATTTACAGCACAATCATGTTCTGGACCACGTGAGCAGCCGTTCCCCATCACAAAACTCTCCACTGGGAATAAATCACAATCCCAATGCACGAGGTTTAGGTTTTATCTCTGAGGTGCTGCACAGTTATTTTTACGGACTTCCATGTGAGAAACAGAGGCGAACGGCCAAATGTTAGCGATTGGTTATGGCAGATCCAGAGCGGCTCTGGGCAGATCCAATAGTTTTAAACTTCAACAGAGTTCCCGCCTTCAAGGAAGTGAACGCTTGTCAATGGAGAGCGGCCAGACTCTCTGAACAAATGAAATGGACGAGAGTCTGGTAAGACCAGGGTATCCATCCACTGCTGTCAGTCAATCTTTAGCGCTAACGCAAAATAAGTGTTTTTTAGTTGGCTTGTGAGTTTGTAATCTTGGTTATTTTTAATCCCAATCTCTTCTTGTCTGAAATGTTACCACAAATAGTGTTTGTTTAGTATATAATTATGACCATTTATCTGAAGGGTTTCCTCAAAAGTACCAACTGGAGTCATTTATCTGATTCATAATTGGTTAAATGACCTGTGATTCACACTCCTGCTTAAAATAGGACAATTCTCTCCAGATGATGTGCTCTTCCTTGAACATCTTGACACCGTGTGTATGTGTTTACTAATCAGTGCTGTTATTGTTAACTCATAAAAACTATATGAAAAATGTTTACAGTAGCTTAAAAAAAACTGAAATAAAATTGCATTAAATATAAATATAGATAAAAAATATATACTGACTGGTTTACTGAATTACTAAAAGAAAATATTTATAAAAATATATATTTAAAAAAACTAATAAAAATGACAAACGCACATAACAACATTACTAAAACTTAAACCAAAACGAGAACTGAAAATATAAAAATATATATATAAAAAATAAAAGCTAATTACTATCATTGTAAACTAAAATAACAGTGTTTGCTGAAATTGATCATGTTTTAAAGGGGTCATGAACTGCATTGTTTTATTGTTTTATGTTTCCTGGGGTGCATTTATAATATTAGTATGATTTTTACAACAACAATTGTCATAATTTAGAAATAAAACCCTGATTTTAGCCGCTGATTTCAATGCTCTGTTTGAAGGGGCGCGTCTGTGAGACTTCAGTGTAAACGCCCACTGCTGTGATTGGCTGCTGTGAGACTTCAGTGTAAACGCCCCACTGCTGTGATTGGCTGCTGTGAGACTTCAGTGTAAACGCCCACTGCTGTGATTGGCTGCTGTGAGACTTCAGTGTAAACGCCCCACTGCTGTGATTGGCTGCTGTGAGACTTTAGTGTAAACGCCCACTGCTGTGATTGGCTGCTGTGAGACTTCAGTGTAAACGCCCACTGCTATGATTGGCTGCTGTGAGACTTCAGTGTTAACGCCCACTGCTGTGATTGGCTGCTGTGAGACTTCAGTGTAAACGCCCCATTGCTGTGATTGGCTGCTGTGAGACTTCAGTGTAAACGCCCTATTGCTGTGATTGGCTGCTGTGAGACTTCAGTGTAAACGCCCCACTGCTGTGATTGGCTGCTGTAAGACTTCAGTGTAAACGCCCACTGCTGTGATTGACTGCTGTGAGACTTCAGTGTAAACGCCCACTGCTGTGATTGGCTGCTGTGAGACTTCAGTGTAAACGCCCCACTGCTGTGATTGGCTGCTGTGAGACTTCAATGTAAACGCCCAGTGCTGTGATTGGCTGCTGTGAGACTTCAGTGTAAACGCCCACTGCTATGATTGGCTGCTGTGAGACTTCAGTGTAAACGCCCACTGCTGTGATTGGCTGCTGTGAGACTTCAGTGTAAACGCCCACTGCTGTGATTGGCTGCTGTGAGACTTCAGTGTAAACGCCCACTGCTGTGATTGGCTGCTGTGAGACTTCAGTGTAAACGCCCCATTGCTGTGATTGGCTGCTGTGAGACTTCAGTGTAAACGCCCACTGCTGTGATTGGCTGCTGTGAGACTTCAGTGTAAACGCCCACTGCTGTGATCGGCTGTTGTGAGACTTCAGTGTAAACGCCCACTGCTGTGATTGGCTGCTGTGAGTGGCTGCTGTGAGACTTCAGTGTAAACGCCCCATTGCTGTGATTGGCTGCTGTGAGACTTCAGTGTAAACGCCCACTGCTGTGATTGACTGCTGTGAGACTTCAGTGTAAACGCCCACTGCTGTGATTGGCTGCTGTGAGACTTCAGTGTAAACGCCCACTGCTGTGATTGGCTGCTGTGAGACTTCAGTGTAAACGCCCCACTGCTGTGATTGGCTGCTGTGAGACTTCAATGTAAACGCCCAGTGCTGTGATTGGCTGCTGTGAGACTTCAGTGTAAACGCCCACTGCTATGATTGGCTGCTGTGAGACTTCAGTGTAAACGCCCACTGCTGTGATTGGCTGCTGTGAGACTTCAGTGTAAACGCCCACTGCTGTGATTGGCTGCTGTGAGACTTCAGTGTAAACGCCCACTGCTGTGATTGGCTGCTGTGAGACTTCAGTGTAAACGCCCCATTGCTGTGATTGGCTGCTGTGAGACTTCAATGTAAACGCCCAGTGCTGTGATTGGCTGCTGTGAGACTTCAGTGTAAACGCCCACTGCTGTGATTGGCTGTTGTGAGACTTCAGTGTAAACGCCCACTGCTGTGATTGGCTGCTGTGAGTGGCTGCTGTGAGACTTCAGTGTAAACGCCCACTGCTGTGATTGGCTGCTGTGAGTGGCTGCTGTGAGACTTCAGTGTAAACGCCCACTGCTGTGATTGGCTGCTGTGAGTGGCTGCTGTGAGACTTCAGTGTAAACGCCCACTGCTGTGATTGGCTGCTGTGAGACTTCAGTGTAAACGCCCACTGCTGTGATTGGCTGCTGTGAGACTTCAGTGTAAACGCCCACTGCTGTGATTGGCTGCTGTGAGACTTCAGTGTAAACGCCCACTGCTGTGATTGGCTGCTGTGAGACTTCAGTAAAGAAATAATGCTCAACTGAGACACTCACATTGTTGAACATAAGCTAATTCCAAGCATTAGGATCCTTTGGAAGGGAATATTATTTTTAGTCTGTTCGTCTCTCCTCATCATCTCACTAACACTCCAGTGGGCGGGGCCAAAGTTGAGACGATGAAGTGGGCGTTGATCTTCTTCTGCAGAGGCGGTCTATGACAGGCTCATTCCACAACAAGTCGATCTCTGGGCTTGGTTACAATAAAAGCCGTTTTTGGACTAACAAGGAAGTTTTCAGTTCTGAAATGTACAGGATATTCTTATATAGGGTTGGGAACCGAGAACCGGTTCTTATGCAGAACCGAAACTGATTTTTGAAAAATACCAGAACCGCGCGAAATTCCTAAGTTTCGGTTCCGAAAACGGTTCTGGTGCAATGTGTGTGCGAAGCGCTGGAAGCGTATCCTTTCATAGCGAGTGACAGCCAGTGTTGCCAACTCCGTGATTTTCCCGCTTTCCCGTTTTCCACTGTTGCCGCGGGCTGTGTTTCATGTCCGCGGGGTGAAACGATTGTGCAATTGTGCGGGTTTTGTTGTGAAAACCTGGCAACCCTGGCTCACCTCATCATGAATATTAATTACGTTGCCTGCCGCTTCCAGGAGGGCAACGCAGTTCAGCACTGAAAGCCCTCGCGCTACACATTTACGGTTTTGCGTCAGATATTTTCTCGTTGACCACCAGCATGGCGAAGAGAAAGTCACAAGTATGGATTCATTTCCAAAGAATGAATGATAATGAAGCAAAATGTAACACGTGAAAAGTTAATAACATGCAAAGGAGGCTGCACTAGCAATTTGACAAAACATTTGCTACAGCACAGAGTGCCACAGGGCTTATACCAGATTTATAGTGAAAGGCATATATATATATATATTTGTCAACCGTTGAGTCACCATGGTTTAGGTAAGCGTTTAGGCACAATTACCTTTGTAATGCTGAATTGCAATTTATTATTTACAAGTTCACTGAATAACTAAATTACTATTAAATTAATATATAACTTATTAATAAATATAACTAATAAATATAATTTATAACTTGGTTTTATTCAGAGACAGAGAGATAAAATGTAATAAGACAATTTCAGAGGTGTTCATTTGAAAAAAAATGTGTTGCAAGAATGGCTTAATTAATACTGTAATATATGTACAGTACAGGACTTTTTTGACATTGCCAACCTGTAAATAAATTTTAGAGCAAGTAATAAACACAAAATGGATTGTTTGAGTTGCGTATTGTGCCTTTTTCCTTTACCACTATTTGTTTAATAATTTTAATGGAACCGGAATCGGAACCGGAATCGTTAGGCGGAACCGGAACCGGAACCGGAAAATTTCTCACGATTCCCAACCCTATTCTTATAGTCATGGGCGTCACTAGGCCCTTTTTAGGGGGGCTTTAACTTCCAGCCCCCCTGAAAAAATGTGTGATTAACCTTTCAAACATATGAAACTGGCGGGAGGCTTCGGCTTCGGCTTCGTCCCGTCTTTTAATCCGCGTGTTCTTCAATCCGCAGCGGCGTCGAGCAGACCGCACGTCAGAAGCAGAGGTGTGTGTGTTGATCTGAGCCTCATTGGTCTGTCACCGCTCGTCAATGTCAAAATATCTGAGAAAACCAATCAAATCAGAGTAGGCGGGCTTTATGTTCACAGAAGCTGCTGAGGCTGAGCGCGAATTTTAGCAGCGCGACTCGACGTCAAGTGAGAGATGTGTAGCTAAACTAAACATTTCATATTTGACAGCTGCTTCTTTAAGCCAGAAATATTAAACAAATGACAAAAATATTCAGGCAAATTAATAAACTTTTGTCTATTTTTGCCATTTTGATTTGAAATAGGCCTATGCAATGTCATTTATAATTTAATTAACAAAGTAATATTAGTAAAAAATGTGTGCATATTGTTAATTTAATAATTCCATGTGTAGCTCTCAGTAAATAAAAAAGCTCAACTTTTTTCAGCCTGTATTGGGCATAAGATAAGTATGTGTGCATATTATATTTGCTTAGCTTTCCTGTTAGCCTTCAGTAAATTAACATGTCTACAAAAATGATTCATAAATCATAAATATCAGTTAAACATATGTTTACTGTCTTCACTGACAAAAATGGAAAAACTTTATCAGTCATATCTGCCCACTGACATGGTTTTCAAGCTATTGTTATCAAATTTTTTTGCGTTCAGAACATCTTAAAATGCACATATGTAGATCATAGAAATCATAATTTTCTCGAGGAGCCATGCTCCCCCAAACCACCCTAACCTCACATTTGGGATCTCAGTGATTATAATCCTGAATATATTGTATGATTAAGGGATGTACAATATGGTCATGCAGAATAAGGCATTAATATTTGCTTTATAAGTAATAATAAACAACCAATATACTAACATGCATACTAATAAGCTACTAGTTAATAGTGTGAACTAAAGTCTCACCATTTTTTTTTCCATATCCTCACTGGGGGCTGAGCCCCCCTAAAATGAAAATCCTAGAAACGCCCCTGGTTATACAGGGAGTGCAGAATTATTAGAATTATTTTGGGAGTTCATTTTTAGTCCATCTCTGCAAAACGGACTTCAGGATGGACTAAAATGAACTCCCAAAACGTACTGCCAGATTCTGGAAGATGAATTCTTCAAACAGTGGTACTAGAGGATGTGGTGCTGGTCCTTCAAGAGTCACTCTCAACCTATCTGTCCATAAAGCCTATAAAAAAAACCTTCTTCATGTATTTTACAACACTTCAGCTTATGATTCTTATCTAGTGGGGGTCATTTTTTAGGATTCTTTACCTAACTGCAGCTCTGGAAAATGGTGGCGCTGGAGACTAAAGGGTTCCTGATGGTTTCACCCTTAATTCTTCACCTTAATTCTTCATTCTTTTGCAGTTAACAGGTGTCTTTTCTCCGCCACATGTTTTTGTCAGATCCTGCTGACCCAACGAGCATTTCACTGTCCAATGGTCATGCCTTAACTGCAATGTCTAGTATTGCATTAGTATTGCATCCTTCTCATGGGCATTTAATACTTTTTGACTTTTCAGTGTGAGTTAAATCTCTTTTTTGGCTCAATTTATCTGTAAAAGGAAACATGCCTAATAATTCTGCACACCTGAATATAAGGTGATTTTCATTTCCAGCCTTCATGAACAATTATATATCACTTATACATTATTAAATACTAAATCAATAGTATTTATTAGGATTACTGTGGTTTGGAATTGGTCAAATGTGCCTGGAAAAAAAATATGATCAGAAAATCAACGTGCCAAATAATTCTGCACTCCCTGTAGTATGAGGACCTCTAATATGACAAAAGTCAACTCAATTTAATTTAGATATTCCAAATTATTACATGTTGTAGCATCAGCTGTTATGACTGGTTTGTTGTGGCGTTTTCAGTCCAAACCCTCGTCCGTAGAGCTTCCAGAAGAGCTCTTTTGGGTTTGTTTTGTCCCCGGCTCTTCCTTGCAGTCGACTGAAGTGTCCGTGCAGCCGCTGCTGCAGATTTAATAGAAACTGGAGTGTAAATGAAGTTCTCAGTGCCGAGCCGTCATGGTCAATGATGCTTCTCTGCTGGGAGAGAAATGCCTAATTTTGCCAGTCCACAGCTCAACCAGCTAATCTCCTTTCGCCAGCTGGTGAGCCTTTCAGCATGGATGAAGGACTCTGGACTCTTACACAACACAACGAACTGTATGTGCGAAACTAATTGGTCTTCGTTTCTGCGTCCCTTCCTCTTTACAGATGAAAAGCACCAGTGCAAAGAGGAGCTCTGGGGTAAATAAGAGACTCTACTTAACGGGTCACCAAAATAGAACGACATAATTCAGTATCGATTGAGTCCCCGGGGTCTGAAATGAAGAGAGCCTCTGTGTTATTACTGTACAAAGAGTCCAGACCCCTCAGACATCGATCAGAGCGCCCTGCCAAAGCCAGACCTCATCTGGGGAAAATCAGCCGCACTTTATCTTATTCTGTGCAATTAATTTTCCGATGTCAAGCGCATTTGGTGATATTGGCGCGTGGCACCATCGATCTCGATATCTGACACAGTTGTTTTCCAGCACATTTAAAGGAAGTCTTCGAAATCAAAGCGAGCACAACAGTGGAGGGGAAACTCGCAGCCTGAACAAGCTTTAATGTGCTCATGTATTATTAAGAATGGCACCGAAGGAGCCTTTAGAGGTCGACAAGTCATCAGTGACATCAGTGATTGTGTTTATGTGCGTCTGCTGCATATTTATTCATCCAAAACACAATCCAATACTCATCCATCCAGTGGGCAATATCACGTGGAGCCTATATAATTAGAAAAATCTGATTTGTATTTGCTCCTCGATAGCATTCAGTGCAATGCGCTTCAGTTAGAAAGAAAAGTATTTGCTGTTTGTTTGTTCAGCAGATGTTAATTTTAGATTAAATGGTAATAAGGTACATTATTTCATACATTATGTTTTTTCTAGTCATATTTGGAACTTGCAGTGAAAATCTAATCATCATAATGATTTATGTTTGTTATATTAATTTTTACATTTGATAATTTTGGGGGGAAAACAGCAAAACAAACTATTTAATATACTCCAATCAGGCATAACATTATGACCTAATATTGTGGCATGGACTCCACTAGACCCCTGAAGGTGTGCTGTGGTATCTGGCACCAAGATTTTAGCAGCAGATCCTTTAAGTCCTGTAAGTTGCGAGGTGGGGCCTCCATGGATCGGACTTGTTTTTGCCGCACATCCCACAGATGCTCGATTGGATTGAGATCTGGGGGATTTGGAGGCCAACTCTAACACATCAACTTTGAGGACAAAATGTTCACTTGCTGCCTAATATATCCCACCCACTAACAGGTGATGAAGAGATCATCAGTGTTATTCACTTCACCGGTCATAATGTTATGCCTGATACCGGTGTATATACATATACTGTGTGATTTCATTATTTTATTTTATTTACTTTTTATTTAAGTTTTTTAAAAATATTTGCAATATTTTAAAAATGTATGTTGATATCAAACAGATGTGTTATTTTATCAGATATATATTTGTTTTTGTAATTAATATTTTCTCAAAATTAATAATCACATTTTTCTTAGTTATTAATAGTTAATTAGTAAAATCTTTTGAAGATATTGCTAAACTGATTTTATTGTAGTTTTAACACAAAGGATGAAATATATAGTTTTTTTTTAATTGACTAAATATTTTTTTAATTAACACTAAATATTCAACTGTATTAATGATCAGCTTATTTCAATTATCATAGTCATAATTAAGAGATAAAATGTTGAAAATATGATTTTAAAAATCCTCATTATTTGATAAAAAGTCAAAAATATGATTTTAAAAGTCATAATAGTGAGATAAAAAATCAAAAATACGACATGCTAAGTCATAATTATCAGATAAAATGTTGAAAATATGATTTTAAAAGTCCTCATTATTAGATAAAAAGTCAAAAATATGATTTTAAAAGTCATAATAGTGAGATAAAAAGTCGAAAATACGACATGTTAAATCATAATTAAAAGATAAAATGTTGAAAATATGATTTTAAAAGTCCTCATTATTAGATAAAAAAAAATATGACATGTTAAATCATTGTGAGATGAACAGTTGAAATTAGGACTTTAAAAATTCTGAGATAAAAATTCAAAATTTTGGATTTAAAGTCCTAATTATGGGATAAAAAGCTGCAATTAGATTTTAAAAAGTCTAAATTATGATTAAAACACACACCAAGACATTTAAGAGATGAAATCATGCTTATAATGTTTTTTAAATGCGCTTTTAATTTTTTGATTCACACTTATAATAATAATAATAATATTTAAATTACTGTTTTCATTTTGTGCAATATATATTTTACATGCGTTTTTACATTTTGAAATCAGTTTTTACAAAGGAAATTAATCAATCAAAAACTTACTTTAGCTTTTCATCTAAAACAAAATGAATTTCCTGTCGTAAAGCTGCTCTGAAGCATCTGTGTGTGAAAGAGCTGGAGAAATAAAGATGACTTGACTTAATTCATATATATATATATTAGGGGTGTAACGGTACACGTATTCGTATTGAACCGTTTCGGTACAAGGCTCTCGGTTCGGTGCACGCGTGTACCGAACGGTTATGAATGCAATCTTTAACAGTTAACAGTCGGCTTGTTTAAAGCGCGGAACACACTTCAATCCTAGTTCCCACACGAACATATTGAGTATTCAGTCCATTTTATCACGAAATTAAAACGATAAATGTCGTTTTAACGCTCTATAATGTGACGTGATGATAGACGTGTATCAGTTCAACTGCAAGCGACAGCGCGCGCCGCGCGAGTGAACGCGTCGCGATCAGGAAGAGAATAAATATAAATTAATATCTTGTTGAGGATACATTACAACTTACTGAAACGTATCATATGTTGTGTAATCACTCCATCGGTGATTCAACCGCGGAAAGACAATAAAACAGCTGGTAAACAATGTCATGTAGAATCACGTTTACCTCAGAAGTCATTCAGTGTCCACAGCTGTGAGTTCACTAACGTTAGAGAGATTAACTCTTTCACTGAATACATGCACTATATTAGCCTATATATTCATTATATTAGCCTATATATATTCATTATATACTACTTAGCCTGTTAGTGATGTCTTGTTTATTTAATGTATGTTTAAATAAATCTGTCATTAAAATTACAGCCACTAAATGATTATATTTCAACAAAAAATTGGAGAAAAAATTATAATAATTCGATTTAGAAGTTACTGCAAAAACTGCCTTATGTGAAGCTTATGAGTGTTGATTATTATATCTAAAAATAAATAGCAACTGAATTTAGGCTAATAGTTTGGGCTCTGTTGTTAATCTTTAATAGCAATATGTAAGTAAGGGATCCCTATATAGTTTACAGCATTATCTTTAAGAAACTTTTAGTTATAACTGAATTAATTTAAGGACAGACACAATTTTTTTTTCATTAAACCACTGTTGAATAAAAATTAATAAAAAGCAATTTTGTAAAACTGCTGTACCGAATCCGTACCGAACCGTGACTTCAAAACCGAGGTACGTACCGAACCGTCAGTTTTGTGTACCGTTACACCCCTAATATATATATATACATACACGTATATACACTCTCACACAGCTTCACATTATGAAACACATGAGTCCAAAACAAAAAACGAGATGTGCCTCTGTATAAACTGTAAAGTGTTGTCACATGATCTTTCACTCACCAATAGCAGGTCATTTGTGTTTTACAGCTGGAAGTCCTGGAGCGCCTGTGGCCCCTCCATCGCCCTCTTCTGGCCCGCTGTCCGGCCCCAGCGCTGACCCCACAGAGCCGGAGTCTACCTCAGTGTCAGGAGGGGAGGACGGCCGCTCCATCACGCCCACCCCGCCTGAACCGGAGGAGAACCACACCGGAGCGAACCCAGAGACGGAGGATGAGAAAGCCCTGCGTCTGCTCTACTGCTCGCTCTGCAAGGTGGCCGTCAACTCGGCGTCGCAGCTCGACGCGCATAACACCGGTGAGGAGCTTCTCTGAGCGCTCGGCATTAAGAACGGTTTGACACACAAGTGCCAACTTTAAGTGGAGTGAGCAGAGGTGGACAAAGTACACAACTCTATTACTTGAGTAAAAGTAAAAGTACTACTGGTCAAATAGTACTTTTACTTTTACTCAAGTAATAGAGTTGTGTACTTTGTCCACCTCTGCTCACTCCACTTAAAGTTGGCACTTGTGTGTCAAACCGTTCTTAATGCCGAGCGCTCAGAGAAAAAAAAAAAAAAAAAAAAAAAAAAAAAAAAAAAAAAAAAAAAAAAAAAAAAAAACTACTGGTCAAATATTACTCAGTTACAAGTGAAAGTTCTAAAAACAGATTTTTACTTAAGTAAAAGTACAGAAGTATTTGTTTTTAAATGTACTTAAGTATCAAAAGTACATTTTCTTTTGTATGTCAATGCATTATTTTATTATTGTTGCATTGTTGTATAAATGCACTCTATGTCATCATGGTGGTTTAAGCCAGTCAGTGATGCTCCATCCGACATGCTAGCATACGACCACCTTAAACTCATTTCACAGACATCCCAACCTGCAAAATGTCATTTCATTTCATTTCAGGGAATGCATGTACCCTATACTCTGATACGCATCCGATATTCTCCCAACTGTTTACTCTTCTCTTTCTCCCAGACATTAACATTTTTTAACATTTTATGAGACATGCATCAAGTGTATACCAACTAAACTAATCTTTAATCTTTTGAGAAAACTGAAACACACTTTTTAAGTATGGCCATGGGTGCACACACTGTGCCAAGGAACCGTCTTCTTCCATTTTGCTATAAACTGATCAGTGTTCAAAAAATTGTTAGGAAACTTCACATGACCCTACATGAGTGATTACTGATAGGCTGTCTGCAAAAACAAAAAACAAAAAAAACACCTTTTAAAGAAGAAAAAACAATCATCCACTGACTTTCAAAGCTGCTACAGAAACGACTTTCGTCTCCGAGCACCTTGATAGAAATGTAGTGGAATAAAAAGTACGATATTTGTCTTTCAAATGTAGTGAAGTCAAAGTAAAAGTATCCCTAAAAAATAATACTTCAGTAAAGTACAGATACTCAAAAAGTGTACTTAAGTACAGTATTCAAGTAAATGTAATTAGTTACTGTCCACCTCTGGGAGTGAGTAGGGAATAGGGATGCTCACTTCTGATATATATATTTCATAATTTTTATTCATAAATCATTATGCCCATTGGGCGCCACAAGGCGTGGACGTGAAAATGATAGGGCCTAAACTAGCAAAGAACACTTGCATTGCACCTGGCGTCACATTGCATTGAGTGTATGATAGGGTCCACTGTGATTAATTAAAAAATACAGTGTTTTATCTGTTTCCTGAAAAGTAGTGGTTTTGGACACCCGACAGCGATGATATACAGAAGTAAAATCCTCTTTTAAAAAGGCCCTTGTTTCATATATTTGATCACATTGTTGTTGCTGCTGTTTTATGAAAGCAATAAGTCAATCAAGTGATTTTACCATGGTAAGAAATCCAAATGACTGTAATGCACAGCTTCTTGATACTTTAAAGGGGTCATGAACTGGCTTTTTTATTGTTTTATACTGTTGTCTGAGGTCAACTTATGACGTTTGTGTGGTTTTTACATTCAGAAACATCATAATGAATCAGTAATAGGCTATTTTCTGCCTTGGTTTTGAGGCTCTCTGAAAAACGCTCGGTTTTGATGGGCGTGCCGCACTGAAGACTTGGAAGTAAACGCCCACAGCTAGGATTGGATAAGATTTGCATATTTAATGAGCTTCAGCTCCTCTCAGTACATGTGGGGATTGTTTTGAAAGCATCTGGAGAAACGCTCACAGGACTCGCAAAATATCTTTATCAAACAAACACAATGATTCATCTCTCATCCACCCGCAATTGACTGGAATGTTATCGCCCGATCAGTGAATATAACCGCAAATCGTACACACACACACACTCACACATGTGCGCGCGCGTGCAAGAAAGGAATGTTATTTCACTATTTAAGGCTGAAAAACACATAGCCCCGGGGACGTTGGGCTTTTTAAAAAGTCAAGTCCGAGCCCTGGCCCATAACGTTACAAGTCCAAGTCTGATCCCGAATGAACCAATAACAGCTTCTCCAGCCTGTGACCGCGTGCTAAGGTATGTAATCAATAGATTTCAAAATATCTGTAACAATGCAATACTAACACATATAAAAACATGTTTTACTCACATAAGTGTGTTGCAGCGTTCCTGTCGGATCCAGAAGCACAGCATTGTGTTTTAATCTCAGTATGTTTGCAAATCCATTCTCCATCTGTGTCTTGTTTACAATCGATTCTGCGGTGACATGAAGCAAACAAACGCAATGTCTTAAACATGTGAGCTGGAACCAGCATGTTTATTGCTCGGTGGGCGGGGCTTGAGGCGGTGCTTCTGCATTCTATGACGTCAATGGTCGACATATTCTGAGATCTCTCGTTTTCTGGGCCTGGTGTCAATAAAAGCTTTTCTTTGACTAACAAAGACATTTTCAGCTCTGAAACTTACAGGATATTCTTATATTACCATGAACTTTTATATATCAAAGGCTCAAGGGAAAGTTGATTTCTCAATCCATCACCCCTTTAATAGAAACTCAAAGAGTCAAAGTACTGAAGCACTACATTACCCACAATCCTATAAGCGAGGACATTTTTCAGGCTAATTAGGTTGCATTAGGATGGCAACTACTGTTCAAAGGGTTTTTTTGTTTTGTTTTTTGTGAGAATTGAATACTTTTATTCATCAAGGATGCATTAAAGTGATCAAAAGGGACTGTAAACACAGTTATAATGTTAAAAAAGATTATATTTCAAATAAATGCTGTTCTTCTGAAAAAGATTTTTATCAAAGTTTCCACAAAAATATGAATGTTTTCAACATTGAGCTTTGATCACAGGAACAAATGACACTTTACTATATATTCACATAGAGAACAGCTGATTTACATTATAATAATATTTCACATCATTGCTGTTTTTACTCTATTTTTGTCATATAAATGCAGTCTTGATGAGCAGAAGAGACTTTAAATCATCTTACTGACCTTTAGTTACTGATAAGAAAATAAGACACAGCTACCAGAGCTTCCTTTATACCCGTTTCTCCTGTTCTGCAACTCTTTTTGCTTCTGATAAATGTTTTCGGTTCATGGTTTGGAAGCTTTTTAAAACATGCTTGTGGAGAAAATGAATCATAAAAATACTTGTGAAACCAAAGCCGGCGGTCACACGGCGGTTACCGGTTTCTTCACAATTTGATCCATTACAGTTTTAGTTTTGTACAGAATAAAAACATGTGCATAGTAAACCAACTTCAAGTAGTTAAGCGAACGCCTCTAGTTTAAAAGGTTTTAAAGATCGATGAGAAACATCAATTCAGTCACGTGTCTCTTTTGACTGCTAGTGTATAACTAGTACTAATACTTACAGTAGTTGCCACAAAAACATGACATGGAAATGAGACGCATCACCAGTGAAGACCCGTCCAGCCCTCGCGGTTTTGCCTTCTCTGGCGACGGTGCATCATTAAGATGATGAATGTTTTGAACCTGCCATGTTTTGTTCCTCAGGCACCAAGCACAAAACCATGCTGGAGGCTCGGAGCGGGATGGGCTCCATCAAATCCTTCCCCAGGACTGGGCTGAAGAGCAAGCTGGCTGCTCCCGCTAAAGCAGACACGGGCCTGCAGAACAAGACATTCCACTGTGAAACCTGCGACGTGCGCGTCAACTCAGAGACGCAGCTCAAGCAGGTGAGCTCCAGACGCACACACCAGGCTGCGAGCCATTCACCTGTCACGCTCAAACAGGAAACACACTTCACAGAAAAGTCCTTTTCAAGGAAAGTCTGTTCACTCAGCTGTTCCTATATGCTTGAAATCCTGAAATCTCAAAAACTGTTTGTCACACTCGCATTTAAATGACATGAAAAAAAGTTCCCATAAAAGTTCTTATGCTCAAAGAGCATTAAAAATGCTTGTACTTCGGGCCGGACCAGCCAATCTGCATGCGCAGTCATACAACAGAAGTAAAAACTCCATTCATTTTCTTGATAGGGAAACTCATTTTTAACGATAACTTATAAACCATTAAAGTCAGCTCTACTGTTAATCGATGGTATCAGCCCAGCTTAGTTTTAAAATAATCATGTTTAACAGCATCGAGTGATATATCGAGTACACTCTCAAAATATTTTAATGTTTCAATAATGCATATTTTGCAATATCCTATATATAAATCAGATCAGGCATAACATTATGACCGATGAAGTGAATGACACTGATGATCTCTTCATCACCTGTTAGTGGGTGGGATATATTAGGCAGCAAGTGAACATTTTCTCCTCAGAGTTGATGTGTTAGAAGCAGGAAAAAATGGGCAGGCGTAAGGATTTGAGCGAGTTTAGGCCAGATTGTGACGGTTAGACGACTGGGTCAGAGCATCTCCAAAACTGCAGCTCTTGTGGGCTGTTCCCGGTCTGCAGTGGTCAGTCTCTATCAAAAGTGCTCCAAGGAAGGAACAGTGGAGAACCGGCCACAGGGTCATGGAGGACCAGTGGAGAACCGGCCACAGGCTCATGAAGGACCAGTGGAGAACCGGCCACAGGGTCATGGAGGACCAGTGGAGAACCGGCCACAGGGTCATGAAGGACCAGTGGAGAACCGGCCACAGGGTCATGAAGGACCAGTGGAGAACCGGCCACAGGGTCATGAAGGACCAGTGGAAAACCGGCCACAGGGTCATGGAGGACCAGTGGAGAACCGGCCACAGGGTCATGGAGGACCAGTGGAAAACCGGCCACAGGGTCATGGAGGACCAGTGGAGAACCGGCCACAGGGTCATGGAGGAACAGTGGAGAACCGGCCACAGGGTCATGGAGGAACAGTGGAGAACCGGCCACAGGGTCATGAAGGACCAGTGGAGAACCGGCCACAGGGTCATGAAGGACCAGTGGAGAACCGGCCACAGGGTCATGAAGGAACAGTGGAGAACCGGCCACAGGCTCATGGGCGGCCGAGGCTCATTGATGCACGTGTGGAGCGAAGTCTGGCCCGTGTGGTCGATCAAACAGACGAGCTATTGGAGCTCAAACTGCTCAAGAAGTTAATGCTGGTTCTGATAGAAAGGGCTCAGAATACACAGAGCATCTCAGTTTGTTGTGTATGGGGCGGCACAGCCGCTGACCAGTGCCCATGCTGACCCCTGACCCCGCCCAAAGCACCAACAGTGGCACATGAGCATCAGAACTGGACCACAGAGCAATGGAAGAAGGCAGCCTGGTCTGATGATCACGTGTTCTTCTACATCGCGTGGATGGCCGGGTGTGTGTGTGTGGCTTACCTGGGGAACACATGGCACCAGGTGCACTATGGGAAGAAGGCGAGCCGGCGGAGGCAGTGATGCTTTGGGCAATGTTCACTTCACTATAAAATACAAATCCATTTGACTACAGATTTTGCTAGTGAGATTTAATTTATAATGGAACACAGATGTTGTCTCTCCTGGAATGGAAGGTTTTAGTGAAATATTGTTTACTAATTTACTTATTAATAAAAATAATAATCTGTTCTTATTCCTGCTTTAAACCAGTGGTTAATATTATACAGGGTTTATTCAATACAGATGGCAACATTATTAGAATTTGTATTATTATATTAATAATTATAATGCTAATTATTTTGAAAAGTTATGTTAGTATCAACTGATTTCTGTAATTGTACATAAATGATAACTCTAAATACTTAACAATTATATATGTATACACTCACCTAAAGGATTATTAGGAACACACACTAATACTGTGTTTGACCCCCTTTCGCCTTCAGAACTGCCTTAATTCTACGTGGCATTGATTCAACAAGGTGCTGAAAGCATTCTTTAGAAATGTTGGCCATATTGATAGGAGAGCATCTTGCAGTTGATGGAGATTTGTGGGATGCACATCCAGGGCACGAAGCTCCCGTTCCACCACATCCCAAAGATGCTCTATTGGGTTGAGATCTGGTGACTGTGAGGGCCATTTTAGTTCAGTGAACTCATTGTCATGTTCAAGAAACCAATTTGAAATGATTGGAGCTTTGTGACATGGAGCATTATCCTGCTGGAAGTAGCCATCAGAGGATGGGGACATGGGGCTCATAAAGGGATGGACATGGTCAGAAACAATGCTCAGGTAGGCCGTGGCATTTAAACCATGCCCAATTGGCACTAAGGGACGGTAGGGACCTAAAGTGTGCCAAGAAAACATCCCCCCCGCCCATTCTCCTCTGACCTCTAGCATCAACAAGGCATTTTCGCCCACAGGACTGCCGCACACTGGATGTTTTTCCCTTTTCACACCATTCTTTGTAAACCCTAGAAATGGTTGTGCGTGAAAATCCCAGTAACTGAGCAGATTGTGAAATACTCAGACCGGCCCGTCTGGCACCAACAACCATGCCACGCTCAAAATGGCTTAAATCACCTTTCTTTCCCATTCTGACATTCAGTGTGGAGTTCAGGAGATTGTCTTGACCAGGACCACACCCCTAAATGCATTGAAGCAACTGCCATGTGATTGGTTGATTAGATAATTGCATTAATGAGAAATTGAACAGGTGTTCAATACATATATTGATATATACATATACATTTTAATGATGTTGTATGATGTATGGGTGGTTGGTTTGTTTTTATTTTATTTTTGTTTTCTTAATAATTATAAATATTTCATTGTTGGTGGGTAAAAATTCATAATAATCAATAATAGCTGTCTACTACTAGTGATAGTCAAAGTCTTGTATCTCATTGGTTGATTAGTTGTTTTGCCCAGAAAAAAAAAACTGTCAGCCTATGTGACAGAGAAAAAAAAATTTGTTTAATTTATTCAAAAATCTGCTGTGAAAATGGTGTTTTCATTTGATTTTGAAAAGTTACATGACATTAAATGCTGTTAGTCAATCTGTGAACTGTGTGTGTCAGCTCCTCACATCTGTGTCACTTTCTGTGTTTTTATCCTCAGCACATCAGCAGCAGACGCCATAAAGACAGAGCTGCAGGGAAACCAGCCAAACCCAAGTTCAGTCCTTACACCAAAACCCAAAGAGGACCCACCAAACAGACAGTAAGTGCACGGGCGGCTCTGAATGCCACCGCAATCTGTTTGTTTGAGCGGCCCAAAGGTGTGAAGAGTTCCTGAAACCCATACTTAAGCACAAGTAGAGATGCCTTACTGTGAAAATGACTCCATTACCAGTCACCAGTTCCAATACCACTTGAAATTTTAACAGTACTTTACATACTGAATGTCGGCTCAAAGAGACAGTAGTCCTCACTGCCAGTGAAAAACAAGAAACTGCTGATTTGTGAAGAGAGCAATCACATATTTATTTTCTAAAATCAAAACAGAACTGAACACTTCAATATCGCAAGACACAACAGCCTCTTAAACGTCTACAAAGACCCAGTTAAGTGCTCAAAAGGCCACAAGTAAACCAATTTAAAAGATACAAAAAATATAAGTGTCTGTTTATACTGAGTGCAAACAGGCCGCCTTGTTGGCAGAGGCTATTTACACTAACTCCGCCCACTGATGTCTGATTGGGCCAGACAAAATTATGGAAGACGCATGATTGACGCGTGACAGCACCAATAGTGTAAAGGAAAGGTTTACTAACTAAGTATGTAAATAAGTATGCAAGTAAGTACGTAAGTAAGTAAGTAGGTAAGTAAATAAGTAAGTGCGTAAGTGAGTAAGTAACTAACTAAGTAAGTAAATAAGTAAATGCGTAAGTAAGTAACTAAGTAAGTAAGTAATAAGTAAGTAAATAAGTACGTGAGTAAGTAATAAGTAAATGATTAAGTATGTAAGTACATAAGTAAGTAAGTAAGTAAGAAGTACATAAGTAAGTAAGTAAGTACGTAAGTAAGTAACTAAGTAAGTGAGTAAGTAAATAAGTAAGTGCGTAAGTAAGTAAGTAAGTAATAAGTAAGTAAGTACATAAGTAACTAAGTGAGTAAGTGCGTAAGTAAGTAAGTAACTAAGTAAGTAAATAAGTATGCAAGTAAGTAGGTAAGTAAATAAGTAAGTGCGTAAGTAAGTAAGTAACTAAGTAAGTAAGTAAATAAGTAAGTACATAAGTAAGTAACTAACTAAGTAAGTAATTAAGTAAGTAAGTAAGTAAATAAGTACGTAAATAAGTACGTAAGTAATAAGTAAGTAAATAAGTAAGTAAATAAGTACGTAAGTAATAAGTAAGTAAATAAGTATGTAAGTAAGTAAATAAGTAAATAAGTAAGTAAATAAGTACGTAAGTAATAAGTAAGTAAATAAGTACGTAAGTAATAAGTAAGTAAATAAGTACGTAAGTAATAAGTAAGTAAATAAGTATGTAAGTACATAAGTAAGTAAATAAGAAAGTAAGTAAGTAAGTAATTAAGTAACTAAGTAAGTGAGTGAGTAAGTAAGCAAGTAAGTAAATAAGTAAATAGTTTT